>NC_092375.1:63321773-63623144 GCF_030028105.1 Mobula birostris | reverse complement strand
CAAAAGCAAGGATATAATGCTGATGCTTTATAAGACATTGGTCAGACAGAAATTGGAGTATTATGAGCAATTTTAAGACCTTTATCTAAAAAAAGATGTGCTGGCATTGGAGAGGATCTAGGGAGGTTCACAAAAATGATTCCAGGAATGAAAGGGATGATAAATCTAATCTAATCTAATTTAATCTAGTAATATATATGAGGAGCGTTTGATGGCTAAGGCTCTGTATTTGCTCAAGTTTAAAAGAATGAGGGGGGATCTTATTGAAAACTATCGAATACTGAAATGCTTAGATAGAGTAGATGTAGAATGAATGATTTCTATAGTGGAGGAGTCTAGGACCAAAGGTTACAGCCTCAGAATTGAGGGAAGTCTACTTAGAACAGAGATGAGGAGAAAATTCTTTAGCCAGAGGGTGGTGAATCTGTGGAATACATTGCCACAGACAGCTGTACAGGCCAAGTCATTGGGTATATTTAAGGCAGAGATTGATCGGTTCTTGATTAACCGGTGCATCCAAGGTTATGGGGAGATTGCAAGAGAATGAGTTTGAGAGGGATAATAAATCAGCCATGATGAAATGGTGGAGCAGACTCAATGGGCCAAATGGCCTAATTCTGCTCCTGTGTTTTATGGGCTTATTGTCTAACAACTCCCAAACTTGAATTTTCTCTGAAAAAGAATTGATCTATTCAATGCAAATCTAGAATTGTATCATTACTAATTTAAAAGAGAAGAATAATTCTGAACTCTTAAGATAGTCATTATTGCAGTCCTATTCAAAAGGAAATTAACATGTTATCTTAAAGTTCTTCTTCAAGGCAAATTATTGCTGAGGTCAGACCTTGTGGGAATGGAGTTAGGCAGCTGTAGCATTTGCTGTGACAAGTAGATCCAGAGCTCACTTGCCACAAAGCATCATGTATTGTTTTAATTAGACCAGTGAATTGCAGATATTTTGTGCATGTGTCCAGGCAGCTCACCTGTGCAGCTGCTTTAGAGTTTGGGTTGCACTGTCATTGCTGGCAATTCACCTCCCATGTTTTCACAAAACAATCTTTAAACAGTACTATTCTGCTGGCAACATCTAGCGTGTCATAAATCATCTCCAATGGGTTACGCGTGCCCTGTGTGCTCAGTACTGGTTAGGCTTCAGGGGCAGCAAATTTCATGAAGGCACCCTGAAATATATGCTGCGCTCCTCTCTGCAGATTCCTCGTGTCTGATTCAATTGTGGGTCAATGCATATAATGAACATATGCACTCAAATCTCTGGAGTCAGACTTGAAACTATAACCTTCTGATTCAGAGATAATGAGTTTTACCAAATGGGCCACAGCAGACCAGAAATGGAAGCTGAGATTTTATGGTCTGTGGAGCTTAACACCAAACCATGAAAGAGAGTTCTACTAAATAGTGCATTACATCTTATAAATTTCATAAAGCAGCAAAGGAATGATTATTTAGTGATTTGGGTATGGTTCAGGACAGCTCCAAGGTTATGAATATTATGGATTAATTATAAGGAAATGCTGCATGGGTGCATAGTTGTTAATTCACATTAGCTTTATTAAAAACACAAAATAAAGACTTCTTTAATGACTGAGTTTGATGGATAGAAAGCTTCAATAATGATCATGGCTTTGAACAAGCCATGTATGGTGGCACAAATGTAAAATTCTTTATGCATGATTAGGTTAAACATCATTATTTTTAAAATTTTATACTGTTTGTATTGATCTGAGTCACACGACTTGCTATGTTTCATGAACATCATATATTTGGGTCATATTTTTTTAAATGTAAACATTTTCTGCAACTCCAAAGGTAGACATTGTATTACATTCCAATCTATTTTTTTCCCAGCAGAGAAATACACACAGTCTGTAGCTATCAGATCATCTCTGAAGCCACACGAAGCCGGAAAGCATCTTCGGAACTCTAAAGACTTAAGAACATTCAACGGCTTCAATTATCCAAGAAGATTTTGATTTTCCTGATTACGTGATTGAATTTCCTGATTGTTCAAAAAAAAAGGATAGGAGTAACCCTTAGAATTATCGACCACTAAGTCTTACTTCAGTGGTGTGGAGAGGATTCTTAGGGCCAGGGTTTGTATGTATTTGGAGAAGCATAGTCTGACTGGAGATAGTCAGCATGGCTTTGTGATAGGCAGGTCATACCTTATGAGCCTGACAGAATTATTTGATGATGTGACGAAGCACATTGATTAAGGTAGAGCAGTGGATATAGTAAATATAGACTTTAGTAAGATTTTTGATAAATTGCCCCATGGTGGGCTTTTCAGAAAGTCAGTAGGCATGGAATCCAGGAAAATTGGGATTTGTAGATACAGAAATGACTTGTTCAGAGAAAGCAGAGGGTGGTGGTAGATGGAGGGTATTCTGTTTAGAGGTAGGTGATCAGTGGTATTCTGCAGGGATCTATTTTGGGACCTCTGCTCTTTGTAATTTTTATAAATGGCTTCATGAGGAACTGAAAGGATGGACAATAAGTTGCAGATGACATGAAGGTTCATGGGCTTGTGGATACTGTATAGGGTCATAGGTTACAGCGGGTCATTAACAGGATGCAGAGTTGGTTGGAGAAGTGGCAGTTGGAGTTCAATCAGGAAATGTGTGAAGTAATTTATTTTGGGAGGTCGAAGTTGAAGGCAGAATACAGGGTTCGTAGCAGAATTCTTGGCAGTGTGAAAGAACAGAGGGATCATGGGGTCTACATCATAGATCCGTAAAAGTTGTCTTGCAAGTTGATAAGGTGGTTAAGAAGGTGTGTGGTGTGTAGGCCTTCAGTAGTCATGGGAGTGAGTTCAATAGCTGCAAGGCAAAATTGCAGCTGTATAAAACCTTGGTTGGGCCACTGTTGGAATACTGTGTTCAGTTCTGGTTGCCTCATTATAGGAAGGATGTGGAAGCTTTAGAAAGAGTGCAGAGGATACTGCCTGGACTTGAAGGCATGTCTTATAAAAATAAGTTGAGCAAGCTAGGACTTTTCTCTTTGGAGTGAAGGAGGACAAGAGGTGACTTAATAGAGGAGTACAAGATAATAAGAGGCAGAGATGGAGAGGATAGCCAGAGACTTTTTCCCAGGGCAGAAATGGGTATAGAAGATGCATAATTTTAAGGTGATCAAAGGCAAGTATAGGGGCAATGCCAGAGGTAACTTCTTTACACAGACAGTGGTGGCTGCTTGGAATGCCCTGCCACGGGTGGTGGAAGAGGCAGATATATTAAGCACAATTAGAAACACTCAAATAGGCACATGGATGAGAGAAAGAATGGAGGATTATTCATGATAGAAGGCTTTGATTGATTTGGAGCTGGTTAAAAGATTGACACAACAGCATGGGCCGAAGAGCTGGTATTGTGCTACAATGTTCTATGCTTATGTGTCACTCAATTCTTTGAAGCAAAGGCATCACATCACTAGATTATTTTCTTGTGTGATTATATCAAAGGTTTGCTCCAAAAGTCAGATGAAGTCATATACATCCCCTACAAATAATAAAATCTGAAAGTCAGCATTGATTTATTTTTCTACCCAACAACGCGATCTTAGTTTTGAAGCATAATTTGATTCTTTCAGATTTTATTGAGTTTGTGTAAACTGGCATCACTTTAGACCTTACACCAGTGCTATCAGCAAGCTGGTTTTAACATGGGTGATCTTTAATAAATGTCAGATTCAGACATTTCCTTTCTTAAGATGAATGATCAAAAGGGAACAGCAAAATGGAACTTAGAAGTGAATTTGCCCATCAGCTTCTGTTTTGCAGTAAGGGTGTTTTCTTCTAATCTATTAAGATAAAAATTGGTCTCAAAACAGAATGTAACCAATGGCCTGAACATTCCATCACATTCATGTGGGAGTTACCTGAGTGAGACACACAGAAGACAGCGCAATGTAAATGGGCCTTTTACAATTCTAGTTTAAAATGCAGTCTGAAGTGAAGGTACTTGTGTCAGTTAAATGCAAAGTATATTAATATGAAAGGAAAATCTTTGAAGAGTCAGAAGCACAAGAATTAATTCTAAATTATGAAATGGTCTATGGATTGAAAAGAGTGGACATAATTACTGCAAAGTACCCAATTTTTGATTTAAGTCAAACGATACAGTTCATACTCATTAAATATGAACTCCTGTTAAAGCTAATTTACTGAGGTGTTTCTTCTGTTAGCAATTATTTGTAAAATATTAGACTAGTTTGAAAGTCTGTGGATAATTCCCAGTCAAAAAAAATCTTGATTTTTCCCTTCAATTCAAGTAACATTATTCAAGAAATCTTCAAGACAAACACTGAATTTGATTTTTTTTGACATAATACTTCTATTCTGCTCCAATTGAAGGTATGAAATGGTTTATTTTTCCGCTGATTTGGCGATTTGGATGACAAAATCCTATCTTTAAAAATGTTATGTTATTCAACCATTTTTAATGAATACCTTGCTTAATATGCCTATAGTGTCCAGAAATATATTGAGAATAGTTCTGTATATTTTGGTAGCATTTGATTGTGAATATTATTAAAAATTGATGGGAGTATATTTCAGGTAGAAAGAGTAGGAAAATTGACTTCTACATTTGCCAATTTTAGCTTCCCTCTCACTGAAGTATGATGGCTCTTTAAATTGGTCCCCTACCATTAATAACTCAAATCTACCACAAGCATTATATTGCTGCTGAACTATATTTAAACTAGTTTAGAAATATTTATTCAACGGTGCTAACCTAAATTTTGCTATTTTGAATAAATTCAATTTTCAGCACCAAAGCACTGGAAACTCCACTTAACATTCAAGTACATTTGTCTTCAATGGGATATTCAAAGCTCTGTCAAAGTCCTATTTAGTAATAACTATTCTCTTCAATCCAATGTGGGGTTCATATCAAGCTTAAATTCATGATATGACTTAATTTCCTGCTTACATCACCTAAATGAAATAAATTTTGAATTCAGCTTCTGTATTTTGAATATGATGGCCTAACATTGTTAATGTCTACCTCTGGGCTTTCTGATTTGCTTTTTAATGAACTCAGTCTTTAGCAAACAGATGTACAAAATCCTACCTTCTGCATTCTAATTCACAAAACAGAACTTCAATAATTAGGAAACAACTGTATTGCACACAAACACAACTCCATTTTGATTATCTGAGCATTGCAAGATCGTGTTGTTGATGTAATAAGGCATGACAGCACTGATGAAGAAAATACAGTTTGCATGAATCTAACAATGTAAACACGTTGACTCCCACAGGAATTTACATCTGGAACAAAATTCTGCACATTTGTTTTCTTGTGTCACCATTAATCAGAAATTTAACCAAACCAACCTGATAAATAACATCTTAAAGAGCAGATCAGGGGCTTAGTAACCTGAAACAAGTGATCCATCTCCTGACACCCAAGGCCTTTGCACCATCATCACGGCACAAACTGAGAGTGTGATGGAATATGAGACACAAAAGACTGCAGAAGCTGGACTTTGCGGCATATATTGCTGAAAGAACTCAATGGACCGAGCATCATCCGTGGAAGGCAAATGGACAGTTGAGATTCTGGGTTGAGACCCTGCATCAGGATGCAGAGGATTGAGCATTGTTTGCCTCCACAGATGCTGTGATGGAATACTCTCCAGTCGTCTGGACGGCCCCAGCACCAACAACTGTCAAGATGCTCAGCATCATCCATGCCAAAGCAATATGATCACTGGCAGCTTGTGCACAGTAACTGCAGGGTACATGTATAAAATGCAGTGCAGTTACTTATTCTGGGTACTTTGAAACCTCTGCCACCAAGGGTAAGAGTGGCAGGCACATGGGAACACTGACACCAGCAGTTCCAAGCAGCATACCACCTCGACTTGCAAATATACTGCTTGTCCGTCACTGTGACTGGATCCGATATCTGGAACTCTGCCGAGCAGCAGCATGAGTACCTTTGCCAGAAGGATTCAAAGCAGCCACTCACTGCCACCTTCTCAATTGCCTTTAGGAATGGCAGTGGATATTGGCCTTGCTAGTAACACCAGGATCACAAAAATATATAAAACAAAATCTAAAGGACCCCTGACATCAACTGAGGTGCCCACACTGCTGTTTGAATGAGATCATTCTAATTCAATACTAAGTAAGTGATAACCTATTTACAGAGAGCCATTTCTTAAATGAAACAATATACTGAAGTTTGTTCCAACTACAGATAGACATAAACCATTTCACACTACATGTCCCCTCCCCCCCCCACCACCAATTCCACGAGAATCAGGAGAGGTATTGATGATTTATTATTAAGTAATAGCAACAAAAATAGATGCACGAGCGTTATTACATTGCTATTTCTAGGATGCTGCCTTGGGCAAATTTGCTGATGTCACCCACATTATAACAATCACTCCAGTTCAAAGTACTTTATCGGCTTTAAAATGCTTTGTCAGGTCCTAAAGCAGTGAAAGATGCTATAAAGTCTGCTCTTTCTTTTTTGCTGTTAACTAACCAGCACTTCAAAGGTCAAACCGTGCCACATCTCATTTGCTGTCAAATTGGGCCACAAGGAAGACTATTCTTAGAACTCATTTATATCTTGGCCACATTATCACCAGCAACTTTCATTCGTTCTTATTCATTGTTACACTTACTTTAAAAGAAATAATTTGTCAGGAATCAAGTCAATGGAAAAATTAAACCGCTCATAGTAAAGGAAACCATTCTCCAAAATGTTGTTAAATTAAATGTTATTACTAATATATCAGTCCTGCAGTAGTCAGGCTACAATGAAATCTAATTTATAAACTCTTGTAAGTTTAATATTGAGGGTGAGAATTTCCCAGTGGCTCACTGTGTAATAATCCTTAACTAAGTTTATATACACATGTCATGGTATTACCTTCATTCAACAGCTATGGATCAGAAAAGATAACTCAAAATATAGTGGATTTTTCCTGTTTGGGGTATCTGAACGAACAGCAAAATTATTTCAGCATTTTTTTTTGCCATTCATTCCCTTCAACTGCATTGCAGTGAATTATCCTCACGTAATTTTGATATGGTGCACCTTTTCCAGTTCAACATCGAGTTTGTATCAGGTGAATGTTATAATGCAGGTAGGATGCATAAGACCATAAACATGGGAGCAGAATTAGGCCATTTGGCCCATCAAATCTTCTCCGCCATTACGTTATCACTGATTTATTATCCCTCCCAACCCCATTCTCCCAGTAACTTTGAAGCCCTGATCACCTGCCATGCACATTCTTTGTCGTTATAATACTATATGCTGCATCCTTTGTACTGTCTTGATTGACTGAATATTTAAAATGATCTATAGGGATGGCATGAAAGAACAAAGTTTTTCGCTGTGTCTCAATAGATAATGGCAAAATGTCAAGATGTAATGTTGTGGCTCAGCCTTTGCTGTTTTTGTTTTGGATTGGTGGGATGGTTTTGGGGGCAATGCGGGGAGTTATGGATCAGGTTAGGGTTTAGGGGCAGCGTTAGAGGTCATGAGCAGTAAACAAAGAGTCAGAGGCAGGAACTGGTGTATGGGTCAAGATGGCACCAAGCTGCAATATCCATCGATGTCGTGGCTCAGATTTTGGTTTTAGGTTTGTAGGGCTCATTTTGGAATAGCTCAAGGAGTTATGGGTCAGGATAGGGTTTAGGAGCAGGAGTGAGGGAGAATGAAAAGTCAGGGACAGGAGCCATTGTTCAGAGTCCATGTTGCAGCACACCACAATTGAAGAAAAGCAGTCCCAGAGGTTGTGTCAGTAGACACTGAGTGAACCACCAATACCCAGGTCATGCGAGTCCTGAGTCAGGGGTTCGTACAAGTGGGAGGCATGAGGGCCAGTGACCACCCCCACCCCCAGCCCCCAGATCATCAGGTTCAGACTTCCATGCAAGTCCAGATGTCAAGGCCTGAAGCGATCCCAGAGGTCAGGTTGGCAGGCGCTGAGGGGACCACCAATCCCCAGCGTGATGAAGTTTGTGAGTCAGAAGACCATAAGGGTGGGAGTCATGAGGGCCACCAAATAAGTCCTTGCTTGAGTGGGCATGGAGAGGATGTCTCCAACTGTGGGAGAGTCAAAGGCCAGAGGGGCACAGCCTCAGGATATCAGGACATGCCTCAGAGATGACAATGAACTTCCTTAACTAGAGGGTAGTGAATCTCAAAGTTCAAAGTAAAATTATTATCAAAGAACATACAACCCTGAGATTTATTTCCTTGTGGGCATACTAAATAAATCCACAATAGCCATAATAGAATCATTCAGTGTGCAACCAGCGTGCAAAGATCAACAAACTGTGTAAATACAAAGAGAGGGAAATAATAATAGTAAATAAATAAGCAATAAATATCGAGAACATGAGATGAAGAGTCCTTGAAATTAAGTCCATTGGTTGTGGGAACATTTCAATGATGGGGCGAGTGAAGTTGAGCGAAGTGATCCTCTTTTGTTCAACAGCCTAATGGTTGAGGGGTAATAACTGTCCCTGAACCTGGTAGTGCCAGTAGGTGAGGCTCCTGTACCTTCTTCCTGATGGCAGCAGGGAGAAGAGCATATGTCCTAGATGGTGGGGTCCCTGATGACGGATGCTACTCTCCTGTAACAATGCTTTGTGCTCAGTAGTGGTGGGTAGTTTACCCGTGATGGATTGGGCTGTATCTACTACATTTTTTAGGATTTTCCGTTCAAGGACATTGGTATTTCCATACCAGACTGTGATACAGCCAGTCAATATACTCTTCACTACGCATCTATAGAAGTCTGTCGAAGTTTCAGACGTCATGCTGAATCTTCACGAACTCCTAAGGAAGTAGAGGCACAGCTGTGCTTTCTTTGTAATTGACATGTGCTGGGCCCAGGACAAACCGAGAATAACACCGAGAAATCCAAAGTTGCTGACCCTCTCCACCTCTGATCTCCAGACAAGGATTGGTTTATCGACTTCTGGTTTCCTTCTCCTAAAGTCAATAATCAACTCTTTGATCTTGCTGACAGTGAGTAAGAGGTTGTTGTTAAGGCACCACTTAACCAGATTTTCAACCTCACTCCTTTATGATGATTCATCTCCACCTTTGATTCGGCCTACGACAGTGGTGACAACAGCAAACTTGAATATGGCATTGGAGTTGTACTTAGCCTCCCAGTCATAAGTGAGATCATGGAGGAGATGTTGTTGCCAATCCACACTATCTGGTGTCTGCAAATGATGAAATCAAGGATCCAATTGCACAAGGAGGTATTGAGGTCAAGGTCTTGAAGCTTATTGATTAGCCTTGAAAGAATGATGATAGTGAATGCCAAGCTGTAGTCAATAAAGATCATTCTAATGTAGGCATCTTTGCTGTCCAGATGTTCCAGGGTTGAGTGAAGAGCCAAGGATGGCATCTGCTGAGGACCTGTTGCTCCAGTAGGCCAATTGCAGCGGATCTAAGTTGTTTCTCAGTTGGTAAGTTTCATCACCAACCTCTCAAAATGCTTCATTATTATGGATGCTAAGTGCTACTGGATGATAGACATTGAGGCAAGTTACCATGTTCTCTGGCACTGGTATAATTGAAACCTGCTTGAAGCAGGTGGGTACCTCAGACTGTTGAAGCAAAAGATTAAAGATCTCAGTGAAAACTCCAGCCAGTTGATCAGCACAGGTGTTTAGCACTTGGCCAGGTACCTCGTGTGGGCTGGATACTTATTGTGGGTTCACCCTCCTGAAGGCTGCTCACACATCAGCCTCTGAGACTGAAATCACAGGAGCATCTGGGGGTGTTAGAGTTTGTGATGATTCCTCCATGTTTTGATGGTCAAAAGCAGCATAGGAGGCATTGTGCGCATCACTTTATGAACAAACAATCTATTTATGTATTGTATATAAGCTATCTTACATATTTACATTTATTGTGTATTTTTGTATTTTTATTGTGCTCTTTATTTTTTGCGGGTTTCTTTGTGCTGCAACACATCTGGAATAAAAATTATTTTATTCTCCTTACACTTGTCTATAAGAAATGACATTAAGCAATCTCGAATTTCTTTGACAAACAACAGAAAATCTGCAGATGCTGGAAATCTAAGCAACATACACAAAATGCTGGAGGAACTCAGCAGGTCAGGCAGCATCTATTGAAAAGAGTACAGCTGACATTTCGGGCTGAGACCCTTCTTGAACTTATCCTTGCAAGTGGAACAAGTGCTACACCTGCCCCTACACCTCCACCCTCACTACCATTCAGAGTTCCAAACAGTCCTTTCCAGTGAGGTGACACTTCACTTGCGACTCTGTTGCGGTCATCTACTGTACCTGGTGCTCCCGGTGAGACCCGACAAAGATAGGCTAGCACATACACTCTGTGCGCCAGATAAAGCAGGATCTCCTAGTGGTCACCCATTTTAATTTGACCTCCCATTCCCATTCCAACATGTCAGTCCACGGCCTCCTCTACTGTTGTGAGGAGCCCACACACAGGTCGGAGGAGCAACACTTTATATTCTGTCTGGGTAGCTTCTAACCTGATGGCATGAACATCGATTTCTCAAACTTCCGGTAATGATCCTTCCCCCACCCTTTCACCATTCCCCATTCCCATTTCTCTCTCTCACCTTATATCCTTACTTGCCCATCACCTCTCTCTTGTGCTCCTTCTCCTTTTCTTTCTTCCATGGCTTTCTGTCCTCTCCTATCAGATTCCCCCTGTCTCCAGCTCTGTATCTCTTTTACCAATCAACTTCCCAGTTCTTTACTTCATCCTTCCTCTCCCAGTTTCACATATCACCTTGTGTTTCTTCCTCCCCTCATTCTTCTTTCTCTGACTCCTCATCATTTTTTCTGCAGTCCTGATGAAGGTTCTCAGACCAAAGCGTTGAGTGTACTCTTTTCCATAGACACGGCCTGGCCTGCCAAGTTCCTCCAGCATTTTCTGCCCAAATTCCATTAAATTCTTGAATTGAGAGGAAAAATAAATCAGACATGATTGAACAGTGAAGCAGACTCAATGGGCTAAGTGATCTAATTCAGCTATTAAGGGAACAATACCACTCTTTAGTGCCACTTGTTGTCCACTATAGAACCACTACAGATAGGATACACTTTTTCACCTCCCTATTTAAGAATTGCAGATGAAATCCTCTTTGCTCGATAGTGAACAAAATATAATTTAGTCATGTTGGAATATAAATTAAAAATATTGGTGTTTCCACTAGACTAAAAAAATGAAGTTCAAGGAACCAGAGAGAGGAAATTGCTTATCACCAGCTGTGTGTGCCGTGATGATCAGTAAGTAGAACACTGATACTTGACCTTATGTAACACCATTCCTGAGAAGACATGGTAAATAATGAACAAAGACCTGGGTAATTAAGAATGAAATGTTTATGGCTACACATGAATTGGTTCACTGACTACTAAAGATTAAAAATCTTACATTTATTTAAATTAACAATGTACTGTGGGGCCATGTCATTGTTTAAGGTTAACAATTATAGAGTTACTTTAAAGTTTTCATTTGTGTTATTCCCTGATGCCAGATAGATTTGACTGTGACAGTCAAGACACATGACTTTTGTCAGACCGAACTCAAAACGTAAATGTTCTATTGCCCATTCTCCCTTAAGCAGGTTAACTTTTGCAAAAAATAAAAAAAAGTCCATATTTTTAGCTTCCAGCTTTACACTTAGTGCTCTTGCTTCTAATATCTGCTATTAACAAAAACAACATGCTGAACATGTTTAAAACTAATGCTATATTTTTCAACATTGGCTAACTTAAAAAAGTATATTTTAAATCTTCAGCCACAAGAAATTGAAGATTTACTTGTCATTTAGATGGTGAGGATGCTTCACTCAAATTTGAAGACTTTCTTGCAGATCACATCAAGACTCCAAATGATGGACTTTATAGTTTCACCTGTGGAAATGCTTTTCAGTCCAAGGAAATTTGGCAGCTGGGTTTTAAAATAACTAATCCCAGCTGATAGCTCCTGGCTTCAGGTGTTGATTGATTGAGATATCAGAAGAATTCAGAAGCAGACCATTATTCCTTGTTCCTGGATCAAAAGCTGAGCTACTATAAAGTTATCTATTTAAATGCATCAACAGTCATTCTTCTGCCTGTCCTTCACTGTTATAGCGGCTTAAAATTTAAATGGTCTTCAACACCGCAAAACTGTAATGCAGTTCCTTGTGCATCTAATGTGTAATATTTTATCTGCAATGCAGTTAGACATTTTCAATACACACTGAATAAGTTCAGATGATTGAAATGAGCAAGATTTACGGATAAATAATTTGGAAAAACCACTGCCTCCTGCCACAGACTAATGACCAAGTGCTCAAATCGTAGCTTTTAAATTAGATGAGCCAGGTTTTATATCCACTGACCAAAAAAAGCATTTAAGCAGCCTGACAAATTTAAGACCTCTGTTAATTTATGTTTGTCTACAGTTCAACGTTATTTTAAACAGTTTTTATTTGTCTGGGTTTGTGGGCAAAGAATATGAAATATATTCCTAAGAGATTAAGATTAATCCCAACAGCAGCAAAGCTTGAAATCATTATGTACTTGCACATTGCAAAGGGGAGATTTAAAGAGATATGGAGACTTAAAGATGTGGTCATGCATGGCAATAACAATTAAAACTACTGGTATTAAAACATAACTGTAACTAATAATTCAAAAGTTTCTTTGCAATAAATAAATTGTGAAAGTTATTCAGAAAGTATCCGCAAGATTTGATGGAAAATATTGAGACAGGGTGTAGAACCTGTGATCTTGTTGATAATCCTGGCATTACTGTAGGCTTCTGATGAATGAACAGAATTGTTCTCCCTTGATACCACAGTGTTTGTTTCTCTTCATTTTTCACTACACCTCTTTAACTGTGTCACCCTCTGAAATGCTACTGCTGAAATGCCCTCAAAAATCAGAAGGGTGCTGGATCACGCTTTGTTCCCCTGGGCTCTCCGCTGGTGACACTGCACGTCTATGAGGTTCAGTGCTCAACATCTCCTATCCCAATGGCAGATCAGTAGAACACTCTTGACAGAAGCAACAGCCTAGCACACAAAGAGACATATCACACTGCACCGCCAACATGTAAGTAAATGTCATGCTAAAGGATTGCTACTGCAGCCAAAAGTAGGTCAACACAGGCACATGAGCCTAAATTGGAGACTATGTTAATGAAATGCTGCCTCTTGGCTATTCCTGCGTCAATTAATTTGGTAATTTAAGAAATGATGAATCAGGATTTATAGTTGATGGCCAATCAGAAATGCCCCAAAATATTAACTCTGTTTCTCTGTTGATCTGCCTTCTGTCTTACAGAATATTTTCAACATTTCATGTTTTTGCCATCTTGCTGGAAAGGGCAATTTTTCTATTTAAAAAAGGCTAATTTTTTGCATAAGTTGCCTTAATTTAGAAGTTCAAGAATATTTTTACAAAATTACTTTGAAAAGGCATATCTCAGATTAACTCTAATGCCCTTACCATTTCATTTTATATGGCATAAATTGAAGAAATACACCAATCTAAAGAAACTGAAATTCATAGAATTGCCATGTGGCATCCACAGAAAATCACTCAAGTAGAAATAATTTCACATCAGCTTCAGAGAAAGAGCGCAGTCATACCCTGGTCAAAATTCAATACATGTAGTAGCACCCATTGAATCTCATCTTGATCCACTTCCAAGCATAACCTGACCTTGTGGATTTATTCAGCACTTGCATAGCTAGCTTGATGATGTCACAAACATGGGTTATCTTTGAAACTTGGTTTGTTAATACTCTCAGACACCCAGAGTGTAAGATAGTATAAATGCAAATTTATGTCGTGATCTCTGGCTGTTGGACATGATTTTTGTTCCCTTGTTTTCTCATTCTTGGCATTGAATTCTGAGTGTAGTGTCACAAATTATATAGTTACATAAAACTTATGATGTCTCTTTTAACTCTAGAATTGGAAGCAAGTTTTCTTTTTTTATACGATTAACTGTTTTTATATTAAATCTAATTTGTTGTATTGCCATTCAATATTCCAGCAGTTTGTAGAGTGAATGTGAACTCTGGCAAGTTAATGGGAGGAGGGAACAGCAAGGTCTATTTCAATGGAACAGACTGAGCAACATTTGAGCAACTTTTATTCCCACATGAACGCATGGACTACTGTATATCCCAAACTCTCCAAACTGCAAGCCTGACTGAACAACTTAATGTGCAGTTAAATTGTTTCAATTCCACTGGTCAGTCTGAAGAAAGTCTAAGCAATTAGGTTACCATGATAATCAACGCCTTCTACTTTACCATACACAGAAAGACTGATACTTGCAAGAGTTTTCGATGCAGCTCAACATATCACAGGAACTAGCCTCCCCTCCATGGACTCTTGTCTGTATGTCTTGCTGCCTTGGTAAAGCAGATAACATAATCAAAGACCCCACCAGTGCTGGACATTCTTTCTTCTTCCCCCCTCCCCACCTCCCATGGGCATAAGTTACAAAATCCTGAAAGCAAATGCCACCAGGCTCAAGGAGAGTTTCTACCTCACTGTTATAATACCTCTGAATGGTCCCAATAAGATAAAGTGGACTCTTGCAATCTATCTCAGCATGTCATTGTACCTTATTGTCTACCTACACAGCATTTTCTCTGTAAGTTTAACACCTTATTCTACTTGTACAACCCTTGTTTTCCCTTGTATAACCTTAATGCACTACCGTGATGAAATCATCTGTATTTATTGCCAAGAAAAATAAAGTTTCTCACTGTTTCTCGGTACATGTGATAATAACAAACCAATTTAATCAATTTAATTTAATATAAATAATGGATCAAAAACTTTCTCTCCAGATGTGTCCTTCACCATCAGGAAACAATGGAGCACATCAGACAAAAGACAAGGAAGAATTCGATAACCATGACTACATCTGGAGAAAAGTGAATGGATTTTCCACACCTACAATGATTAGTGTCTTCAATTACTGAATTTGTTTGAAAGTACCTCATATATCATTTTATCTGAGACATTTGAAACATATCCTCCAAATGTATCATTGCCTAGAAATTCAATCAGGCTAAAAGTAAGCATGCCAGTGTTTCCTGAGGACATGGGGATAGAGACAACGTGAATTTCATATTAGCACCTCATTATTTAGCATCAAGCATGTAACCAGAAGGATATGTGCTGCTTTTTGGGTGGGGCATGTTTGAAATGGGAATGGAAAGGGAAACAGATACCTGGCAGTTAATACATTTAAACAGCGAATAATACTGTGGCTGTGAGCAGTAGGCATAGTCAAAAATGGACAGACTGACTCTATGACACAGTCTTAGGTGCCCTACCTATTTGCCCTCTGTCCTTGTGAAAATATGGACAAGAGCAACTGCAGTACACACACAGTGGCTACTTTATTAGGTATACCTGTAGACACAGTCCTTATTGCAAATGCCTAATCAGCCAATCAATGTGGCAGTAACTTAGTGCAGGTAGACATGGTCTAAAAGTTCAGTTGTTGTTCAGACCAACCATCAGGATGGGGAAAAAATGTGATCTAAGTGACTTTGACTGTGGGTATCAGATGGGGTGGTTTGAGTATCTCAGAAAATGCTGATATCCTGGGAATTTCACACACAATAGTCTCTAGAATGTACAGAGAATGGTGTGAAAAACAAAAAAAAAATCTAGTGAGAGGCAGTTCTGCAGGTCAAAACATTTTGTTAATGAGAGATGGCAGAGGAGAATGGCCAGACTAGTTCAAACTAACAGGAAGGCAGCAGCAACTTAAATAACCACAATTTACAACAGTGGTGTGCAGGAGAGCATCTCTGAATGCACAGCGTGTCAGACCTTGAAGTGGATGGCTACAGCAACAGATGAACACAAACATACACTCATTGGCCACTTTATTAGGTGCAAGAGGCAGCTGATAGAGTGGCCACTGAGTGTAGATAACTAGCACCGGAAGAATAAACTTCTTCAGGAAAACTCCACACATGACAGACTGCCTCTGTCTGAAAATCAGCTGAGACTTCAAAGATTGGATCTCTGTCTATTTAAGAAAATAAAAAGAGAGTGGTGTAAATTAATGACCTAACCCTGAAGACTGAATGGTATGTAAATTCCAATGCTTTGCAGTCATGCTTCCTCACTGGGAACAGTGTTTCTCCTGTTTCAAAGAACCATGGTGGATACTGTAAGATAACGTAAGCTGTGAAGGCTCGGACTTTGTGTTGCAGCAATGACAAACCTATGGCATTAGCATTCACCTGCCAGTTTGTACATTCACCCTCCGCCCCCCACCCCCCGTGCCCTCACCTTCTTAGTCTGACTTCTGCTCTCTTCCTTTCCAGCCCTGATGAAGGGTCTTGGCCTGAAACATTGGCTATTCATTTCCCTCTATGAATGTTACCTGAGCTGCAGAGTTCCTCCAGCATTTTGTGCGTGTTCTTCAAGGTTACCAGCTGCCGCAAAATCTCGTGTCTTAGCATTTGTGATCACTGCATTATGAAATATACACAACTTTGGGATTGCTTCACTTCGATGGTTTGACACTGACACTTCCAGTTTTTAATCAATGAATGAGCCCACTTTAAAAGGCAACGCTGATTCAGAGGTTGGGGGGGGGGTGAACCACAGCAAAAATAAGTTGAATGTGAAATTTACGAGTCTCATGCAAATTAGTAGGGATGTGTTACATTTTCTTGTGTATGGTCTTCAACACAGTCTCAGACACATTGCTGCTCAGAGGTGTCAAGTTTGGGGGCTTAATTCTGATTAATTCTAAGACTTATGTGGGTTTATCCACTGCAGGAACCTTCTTTCTGCCTCTCCTATCAGTTGCTCCTGATCTCTCTCATTACCTTTGCGGCTTACCCTCAGCCCAAAATAGCAGATCACCCATGATCGCAAAAGAATTGCTTGCAAATGGAGAACGCCAGTAAAGCAACAAAGCAATGCTAATCCGAAAGAAATTTGTGCCAAATGTCACCATTCACCTCCTCATCTTCTCCTTCATCAATAACAAGAAGGCTATTAGTTAATGATCAGCCTAAAAGGACAAGGCAGCAATTAAACTGTATTGATGAATTAGCCTTTTAAATAGCTCCTGTGCTCTGGATCCGTGCTGATGGTTAGTGTGTGATTTATAGGTGCACTTATAATAGAACATAGAACAGTACAGCACAGAAATCAGCCCTTCAGCCCACAATATTATGCAAATTACATTAGTAATCATATGCTCAAACCAACTAATCCTTTCTGCCTACAAAATGCCCATAACCCTCCACTTAATGGACATTGATATGTCTATCTAAGAGTTTCCTGATACCTTATCATATTTGCCTCCACCCCCTTACCCGGCAATGTATTCCAGGCACCCACAACTCTCCGTGTCAAAACTTACCCGGCACATCTCCTTTAAATTTACCCTTCTCTCACATTAAATACATGCCCTCTGGTATTAGGCAATTCATCCCGGGGGTGGGAGGGAGGGAAGATACTGGCTGTCTACTCTCTCTATGCCTTTCATAACCTTGTAAACCTCTATCAGTTCTCCCCTGAGCTACTGCTGCTCCAGGGGAAACAATTCAAGTTTGTCCAGCTTTTCCTTATAGCACGTGCCCTCCAATCCCAGCACCATTCTGATAAACCTCTTCTGCACCCTCTTCAATGCTTCGACACCCATCCCATAATGAAACATCACATTTCTCCAGATGTGGTCTAACTGGAGTTTTATAAAACTACAACATAACTTCTGACCATTGAACTCAATTCCTCGACTAAAAAAGGGAATTATGACATATCCCTCTTTACCACCCTGTCAGTCTATACAGCTACTTTCAGTGAACTATAGATTTGGATCCCAAGATCCTTCTGCACTTCAATACTCTTAAGGGTCTTACCATTGAATGTCACTTTATATTTGAATTCCCAAAGTGCAATTCATCATTTTTGGCTGGGTTAAATATCTTTCCTTTGTGTGCCCATATCTGTAATTGATCTATATTCTGCTGTATTCTTTTGACAGTGTTCTATGCTAAACACACCACAATCTTAATATCATCTGTAAACTTACTAACCATCCCATCTACATTTTCATCTATATCACTTATAAATACACTATATATGTCATAAACAGCAGAGGTCCCAGTATGGATCCATTAAGAATATCACCAGCCATAAGTTCCATTGACTACTACCATCTGTTTTCTATTGACAAAGCAATTATGAATCCAAACAGCCAACTCACCATGGATCTCATGCACCTTAATCTTCTTGATGAACTTCCCTTGAGTTACTTTGTCCAATGCCTTACTAAAATCCATGTAGACAACATTCACAGCTCTACCGTCATCAATCACTAGTCACTACCTCGAAAAACTCAAACAAGTTAGTAAGACACAACTTTCCCTGCACATGGCCATACTGTTTGTCCCTGATTAGGTCACAGTTTTCCAAATGCTCAGGAATCCTATCCCTAGGAATCATCTTCAGTAACTTCCCTGTCACTGTTGTGAGACTCACTGTTCTATTGTTTTCAGGATTATCCCTATATCCAGTCTTGAATTATGGAACAACATTAGCTATCTGTCAGTGCTCTGGGACCTTGCCTGTGGTTAGAGAGGACATGAAGGCATTGGTCAAGGCCCCTGAAATATCATGTCATCTCTTTCAATAACCTGAGGATTTACCACTTTAAGAGACTCAGCACAACTTCACTACCATCACCCTTATCTCAAAATGTCACAGCAAATTGGCATACTCGACATTGATCTCCCTGCTGTCCATGTCCTTCTCCTTGTAAATACTGATGCAAACTACTCATCTAGGACCTCAGCCACATCCTCTGCCTTCAAGCATGTTCATTTCTTGATCCTTGAGTAGTCCTATCCATTTCATAGTTATCCTCTTGCTCAGGATGTATGTATAGAGTACCTTGGGATTCTGTTTAATCTTACTTGCCAAGGACTTCTTGTGGTTCTTAATGGCTTTCATTGTTCTGGGCTCGAGAGGCACAGCTCATCTTGTATAAACATCACTTCCTCTATGCAAGCTGTTTTTTATGTTAATTGCTGCGCAGACTAATTTGGATTCAATTTGAAGCATACAGTGGAAAGATATTTATCTCCATCCTTTCTTTATTTGCTCTTGAAATAACAATATTTGTGAGTCTTAAGTTTTTGTTAATATTGGAAAACATTTAGTGGACACAGTATATTTTGAACAAAGTATTATGTTTATTGTTTATCATTATTAAGATATCGTTGCACCATAAGTTTACCCTTGTTTATGTGGCTTAGTTATGTAGTATTATGTATGTGTGTTATCTTGGTTAACAGAGATTGTGAGAGGGGTTTACTCTTGTTTACGCGGCTTAGTTATGGAGCATTACGTATGTATATTATCTTGGTTAACACAGACTGCGAGAATAATCAACATACTTTCAGGCCTGCAACAGTTCTGCATTCAATTTAATACATATTTTACTTAAGTTTCTGCAGTTTCATTAAAAACCCAGAGGAAAGCTTCCATCCCGAGTGATTTTTGAAAAGGGGTTTAATTCGCTGCATTACTTTGTATATGCAACAGTAGAGTGAAAAGATACAGGCATCTTCCGTGGACTGGAGATGCATCTGAACACTGTATATGACAATGCCAGCTACCGATCTGAGCAACATTACTTGGCAAGACCTGGAAGTAAGGTCAGAATGGGTTGCATCAAGTGCACCTTTGCAACGCTTTGAGCAGATCCACAATTAGCATCGTTGCAACACAATCCCGTGTCAGAGCTGAAGCGGCAAGAATGAGAGCAGCGTACACAAGACACGAAGTCGAGATGCAAATGGAGAGAGCTCGCATAGAAGAAGCATGTACAGACACGGAGAGAGCACGTGTAGAGGTTTCATTATCTGTGCTCAAGGTAGAGCATGAATCTGAGGCTGCCTCAGAAGAGGCAATGGTGTATTTAACAGCAGCTACATTAAACAGCGCTGAGTCTGTGAGAGAACTGATTGTGCTATGCTATCACAATAGCCATTTACAAACGTCCAAATACATTAAAAAAAAGGCAGTGCTCCAGGTCCACAAGAAGAAGCTGTCCACCATAGATAGTCAACATGCTTTTCACATAGTCCAGTTATTAACAGTAAAGGCCCATAGCAGTAAAGATCCACAACACTCCCTTCCACAGTCCCACTATAGCAAAGACCTTAGCCAAGAGTAGCTCCTGATGCTGATTTCACCTCAACAGACAGATTGAACTTCCATCCATCCCAGACATTTGACAAACCAGTCTCCACAATGCTTTCATTCAGGAGCTGCAAATGCATTAGATTTAGTTTGGTATATGGTTCATCAAGATCTAGGCACAGCAGGGCTATAAGTATTTGTCAACTAGTTTGCAAGTTCTGCCATGTCAGTCCATGGCCTCCTCTTGTGCCACAATGTGGCCACGCAGAGGTCAGAGGAGCAGCACCATATATTCTGTCTGAGTAGCCTCCAACCTGATGGCATGAATATTGATTTCTCCTTCCTGTAAAAAAAAATCCCTGCCCTCCTCTCTTCTTCTGTTCTTTCCTCTAACCCCTTACCTATTCTCACCCACCTATCATCTTCTCTTGGGTCCCTTCTTCCTATGGTCCACTCTCCTCTCCTATCACATTCTTTCCTCTCCAGCCCTTTACCTTTCCTACCCTTCACCTATCATCTTCTAGCTATCCTCATCCCCTTCCCACCTTTTTTATTCTGTCATCTTCCTCCTTCTTATCCAGTCCTGAAGAAGGTTCTCGGTCCAAAATATTGACTGTTTATTCATTTCCATAGATGCTGTATGACCTACTGACTTCCTCCAGCATTTTTTGGGTGTTGCTTTGGGTTTCCAGCAACTGCACAGTTTCTTGTGCCAGTTATCTATCCTAAAAGTCAAACCTTTGCAATGCTGTGGAAGGACAAAGTCTCAAACCTAGTGAAGAGCTAGACCTTCTCTGTAAGTGACTTGGTGGGGAGTCACTAAATCATGCAAGAAGAATTAGGGCAATTCACATTAACAGTCAGGCTAAGTGTTCATAAAGGCTGTGGCAGAGGCTGGACAAATGCTATAGTTCTCCAGAGGCAATCAAAGAACCTCTCTCCAGTAGACTCAATAATTTTCCACAAAGGACCGTGGAAGGTACTGAAGCTTGCTGTGTTGTTGGAACTGCAAGCCACAAAAAAAAAAATGGGAGTTATTTGGTAGGACTGAGTTTCTTGTACACAACAAGAGGAATAAGTCCTATAGTGGAGAAATTACTAAACAATATCCAAGAACAGTGGATAACTAAAGGGTTCAAGTATAAAACGAAGCATCGTGTCGCCTAACCACCATTTTCATTCTTTGTGGACATTGCCTCCACGCAGAAATGCAAAATGACATTAGCTTTATGCTGTCAAATCCAGGTAACACCTCTTGCAAAGAGAGGTCTCCAGCAAAAGCATCGAAAACCAAAACCCCTATCACAGTCAACAAAACTGAAGTAGATAACACTCTCATGAACCCTAATAGACAATTTCCTGTTGAGGTAACCCTTACCCCTTCAGGAAATGTAGACAATTCAGAGAAAAAAAACGTTTACAGATTGGCAACGCTTTCTAAAAGAGCACTCAATATGTTTCAAAGTTTAACTTCAAAGTAAATCTATTATCGAAATACATATATGTCACAATATAAAAACCTGAGATCATTTTCCTGTGGGCATACTCAATAAATCCATAATAGAATAATAACCATAACAGAATCAATGAAAGACTGCATTTTCTGAACCTGGTGATGTGAGTCCTGAGACTCCTGTACCTTCTCCCGATGGCAGGAATGAGAAGAAAGCATATCCCAGGTAATGTTTGCTGCTTTCCTGCAACAACATTTTGTGTAGATGTGTTCAATGGTGGGGAGAGTTTTACCTGTGATGGACTGGGTGATATCCACTACTTTTTGCAGGATTTTTCATTCAAGGGCATTGGTGTTTCTGTACCAGGCTGTGATGCAGCCAGTCAATATACTCTCCACCACACATCTAAAGAAGTTAGTCAAAGTTTTAGATGTCATGCCGAATCTTCACAAACCTCTAAAGAAGTGGAGGCGCTGCAGTGCTTTCTTCATAATATCACTTATGATTCCCCTGTTGCTTGGCAGAGACACCATCCATGCATATAAGGTTTGTGAACAGCACAAAGGTTGGCATAATGCACCTTATGCCCAACCGCTAGACCTGGGTTGGGTCACAGTGGGTGAAGTATGTCTTGATTGTACTCATCTTCCCACTATCAACACACTCAGGACTAATGTCTCTGAGAACAGGAGCCCAAATCATTTCAGATCCTGTGAAAAGACCGCAATAACAGTTTGCTCAGGGTCCTCCTGCGCTTCAGAACTGAAGCTGCCACAGTAATGGCAGGCATCAATAAATGTTCCACAGCTTCCTGATGAGAGAGGTTCATCAAGATGATATCAGATTTTTGTGGCTTCATGACCACCAACTGGACAATGAGCGTGTGGAGTACTGCATGACAGTTTACATACTTAGTAACTGTCCCTCACCAGCTGTGGCAAACTATGGCCTTAAGAGGACAGTTATCGAGGGAGAGAAAGAATTCAAGACTGAAGCACAGAGGTATATCGTGCAGAAGAAACAGTCATCATGCTGAAAGTAGTCCAAGTCATGTTGGCACAGTCTAATCTCAGACCTAATAAGATCACATCCAACAGTGCTAAGGTCATGCAATGTTTTCCATCTGAACATCTGGCCAAAGGTCTACCGAATCTTAATGTTGGATAGGAACCCCTCCATACCAGGGCTTGGACTTGGTGCTGTTGTTCTAACAGTTGAGATGGCAGAGGTGATAACTGAAGAGCTTTGAAGTTCTTCACTGGCAGAAAGGTTGTACCTAATTGTATATTTAATTTAAAAAAGGAGATTCTATGTTTATGTATACGTATAATAAGATCCAACTTGTCAGGTGATTAACTCAGAAGAGCCAGTGGAAATATGTTCCTACTGATCTCAACCTGGCTAATCATGCCACAAGAGGGCTTCACGCTAATCAGCTTGCCCTCTCCTCATGGTTATTTGACTCAGCATTTCTTGCTGATCTGCACCAGAAATGTTATCAAGACCAGCACTTAGGAAGTGAGAATAATTAAAGACTGTGTAGGAAGACTATTTTTAGCACCAGTCTCTGAGACTATTATTGTTTTGCCAAAGACTTAATGAAATGATCATTTGATTTTTAGGTTCGGTAGTTAAGTTTGACATCCTATCGATGCCAGGTGGGGAGTGTTGTGACCTCTAGAAGTGCAATTCATTTTGTATGAACATAACTTCCTCTATTCAAGCAACACACATCAAAGTTGCTAGTGAACGCAGCAGGCCAGGCAGCATCTCTAGGAAGAGGTACAGTCGACGCTTCAGGCCGAGACCTTTCGTCAGGCAGAATTCCTCATGTTTGCGTTCCTCTATTCAAGCTGTTTTTTCTATATCAATTGCTGCACAGGTTAACTTGAGTTTGATTTGGAGCTTACGGTGGAAAGAGATCCATCTCCATCCTCTCTTTATTTGTCCTTGAAACAGAAATATCTGTGAGTCTTAAGTTTTTGTTAATATTGAACGTCCTGGCCAGGGAATTGGTTCTCTCCAATTAAGGTATAACCGCTCCCTCTTGTACAGGTCACCCTGTCCCCGAATAGGATCCAATTATCCATGAACCAGAAACCCTACTCCCTGCACCAGTTCCTCAGCGATACATTCATTTTTTCCATTCCTGCCATTACTAGCATGTGGCAGCAGAAGTAATTCTGAAATTACTACCTTCACAAGGTAACTAATTTCACAGCGTATGCAACAAAAGACTATGGCATGTGTCCTGGATGGAATCGAATAATGCAAAGATCTGACAAATCTCTGGCATTTTGGATATTGAGGTGACCACCTTGTATCAGTCTAGCACAATTGCACATTTAGTTAATTCAATATAGAAAAGTGGTTCTCATTCCCACATATTTACCTTTGCTTAAAAGCTAAGTATGTGAGGTGAAACTATATTTCTGCTGCAATATAAGAGTGTTGTCAGGCCCAATCTCAATGGAAAGCCAAGTGGGTGATGCGTGTTTGAACAAATGCAATGTAATCAAAACTGTGTGACATTTATATAGAGTAAGTTAACCTAAAATACTATAATTGGGTCATTGTTGGACCATAACCTTGCTCAAAGTTGACTGTGGATTAACCCGCAAACTGTGTTTAATATAACTGTAACTTGATGCCCTTTCTCAAGAGATTTAGGGGACCGACTTCACAAGCTCACAGTGGTAAAAACTAGAGAGAGAAATCAATCGATCAACAAGCATAGCACTTGATTGAGGTTATGCTTTAGGGAACTGCTGATAGCTTAGGAAAGTAAACCACCGATTGACATGGGTTATGTCAGCCATTACATTGAGTTGAACAACTTTTCAATAACCCTGACTGTCAGAGGGCTGGAGTCTTGCATTGTTGAATTTAGCCTGCAATGCACTCAGAAGAACATTGCAATTGATGGAGAACTAAGCAATTACGGAAAAATGTGGACTAAGTACAAAGACAGGCTCAAGCTCATATGGTATATGTTATAATGAGTTGTCAACACCTTAAGAATTGCACCATTCTG
Organism: Mobula birostris; assembly: GCF_030028105.1. NCBI lineage: Eukaryota > Metazoa > Chordata > Chondrichthyes > Myliobatiformes > Myliobatidae > Mobula > Mobula birostris. Next base: position 63,598,447 of record NC_092375.1, on the reverse strand, counting down.
AAATTGCCTCATTCTACACCATTTGTCCTTTGCACTTATATAGGAAAAATGCTGAAAGAGACAGTTCAAGGAACTCACTTGTTGCACTTTGAACTGTCTGCACGTCTCTGTGAGGGAGGCATAGACAGTGGAGATATGTAGCACGTCTCCTTAAAAGTTATATTTAAGAAAGTGCTTACTCAGTTTTAATTACTAGCAGCCCTCCAGTATTTTAATTATGTGAATGAGAGATGGAAATATCGAGAATATGGAACATGAAATTCAGTTCAGCTGCATGCAACAAAATGGAAAGACATAAAATAGATATTATACACATTACATGAGCAGTAATGAGAAAGGATAACATTTAACATTTTTTAAAGACTTCATCTCAAGTAAATTAACTTTTGGTTTTTGGGGAGGCATAGTAGCATATCATTTTACAGCACCAGCCAGCAATCAACGATTGGAGTTCAATTCCCATTGCTACATGTGAGGAAGTTGTACATTCTCCCTGTGACCCTATCGTGATACTTGCAGGCAGGACAGAATAATCCTCACTCACTAATTTGACACAAATGACACATTTCACTGTTTGTTTCAATTTTTCGATATACATGTTAATCTTTAAATCTTTTGATTTTGTAAAATGTTCCTCCATATCACCATTAATCACCATTTGGCTTGTAATAAGCCATCAGAAGAGATTTATCAAGCAGGAAAGTTTTAAGGGGTATCTTAACAGAGGAAAGATAGGTAAAGGATCAGAGCAGTTTAGAAATTAACTTCTCAGTATAAAAACACAAAGACCAATAGAAGAAGAAAGCCCTTAACTCCGAGTGGAGTCATGACGGCGTTTTTTTAGCAGGCTTTCTTATTTTTACGAGGCCGAGTTGCTAGCTCGACACTCAACCCAGCATGGATGGAAAGCGTGCAAGGGAGCTGGCTGGATTCGAACTCGGGGGCCTTCGCTCCGAAGTCCAGCGATGATGCCACTACGCCACCAGCTGGTTAGAGACCAATGGTGGTGCAATTAAAATTGACATTTGCCAAAATGTAAATCTGGAGGAGTCCTGAAGTCCTGTGGAGTTTTGAGGCAGGAGATTACAGAGAAAATTTGAGATGAGCCATTGACTAAGTTAAAAACCACAGTGAGAAGCCAATGAACAACCAGTGTCAGTTGAAAAGCAAAGATTGATCTGTGGACAGTTTTGTCTTAGTGGGAATAAGTATCACAGGTTTTCAATGAATTATACCCCACATAATTTGGAATATAAGACAGTGGCCAGGAGTACACATAGTAGGTCAGCATTTAAGGCTACAAAGCCTGGAGGAGAGCTTGGGCAGTGGAGGAGCAAAGGCAGTTTATAGTTGCACCAATAAGTTCAGACAAGTGTAGTTGTCTAAAAATTTTCAATAAGAAAGAACTTATTAACATAAAACCATAAGACAGAGGAGCAAATTAGGCCAATTGGCCCATCTATTCTGCTCTGCCATTCCATCTTACTGGTTTATTATCCCTTTCAACCCTATTTTCCTGCCTTCTCCTCATAACCTCTGATGCCCTGACTAACCAAGAACCTATCAACCTCTGCTTTAAATATACTTAATGACTTTGCTTCCACAGCAATTTGTGACAATGAACTCCACAGATTCACAGCCCTCTGGCGGAAGAAATTTCTTCTCATCTCTGTTCTAAATGGAGGTCTGTCTATTCTGAAACTGCGCCCTCTGGTCCTAGACTCTCCCACTACAGGAAACATCCTGTCCACATCCACTCTATCTAGGCCTTTCAATATTTGATAGGTTTCAATGAAATTACCCCATCATTCTTCTAAGCTAAAGTGAGTATAGGCCCAGAGCCATCAAATGCTCCTCATATGTTAACCTTTTCATTTCAAGGAATCATTCTCGTGAACACCTCTGGAAACTTTGCAATGCGAGAACATCTTTTGTTCGATAAGAGGCCTAAAACTGCTCACCATACTCCAAGCGAGGTTTGTCAATGTCAGCATCACATCCTTGCTTTTATATTCTAGTCCTCTCAAAATAAATGCTAGCATTGCATTCGCTTTCCTTACCATGGACTCAACCTACAGTGTAAACTTGGGAGTCCTCCACAAGGACTCCTCAGCCTCTTTCCACCTCTGATTTTTGAATGTTCTTCTCATTTAGAGAGTAATCTACACCTTTATTCCTTTTACCAATGTGCATGACCATACACTATATTCAATCTGCCACTTCTTTGCCCATTCTCCCAATCTGCCCAAGTCTTTCTGCAGACTCTGCTTCCTCAACACTACCTGCCCCTCCACCTATCTTAGTATAATCGACAAGTTCAGCCACAAAGCCACAACTTTGTCATTAATCATTGACATAGAACATGAAAAGAAGTGGTCCCAATTCCAACCCATGTGGAATACCATTAGTCACTGGCAGCCAACCAATATAATCCCTTTTATTCACACTCTGCCTCCTGCTAGCCACCCACTCCTCTATCCAATCAAGTATCTTTTTTGTAATAACATGGGCACGTACCTTGCTAAGCAGCTTTGTGTGCAGCAGCTTGCCAAAGAGCTCCTGAATATAGAAATAAACAACATCCACTGTCTCTCCTTTGTCTATTCTATTTGTATTTCCTCAAAGACTTCCAACAGATTTGTCATGTAAGATTTTCCCTCACGGAAAAAATGCTGACTTTGACCTTTGTTACCATGTGCCTCCAAGTACCCTGAAACCTCAACCTTAATAATGGACTCCAGCACCTTCCCAACCACTGAGGTCAGGCTAACTGGCCTATAATTTTCTTTCTTCGGCTTTCCTCCCTTCTTGAAGATTGGAATGACATTTGCAACTTTACAGTCCTCCTAATCTAGTGATTCTTGAAAGATCATTACTAATGCCTGTACAATCTCTTCAACTACATCTTTCAGAATCCTGGTGTGCAGTCTATTTGGTCCATGTGACTTACCTAACTTCAGACTTTTCAGTTCCCAAGCATCTTCTCCTTAGTAATAGCAATGACATTCACTTCAGCTCTCTGACAGTCTTTAACTTCTAGCATAACTGCTAGTGTCTTTCATAATGAAGACTGGCACAAAGTACTTAATGTTTGTCTGCCAATTCTTTGTCACGATTACTATCTCTCTAGAGTAATTTTCCAGTGTTCGAATATCCACTCTCACCTCTCTTTTACTCCATATATCTGAAAAGACTTCTGATATCCTAAAAAAGGATCCAGTGCTTTCCCGGCGTATGTGACAAATAAACTCTTCTCGGGCTTCCAGCTGGGTACAAGTATTGATTTTAACCAACATTTCGATGACAAATTCTGCCATCTTCATCAGGGAAGATACCTTGGCATGTCTATTCCAGTGGAATTATACCCCCATCATCCATCCCTCCCGATTGGTTAGTCCTCATCCAATCAGAATTCCGTTGTCCCACCACGTTTACAATTGAATTCCAGTTCTTACTTTTAGTGAGACTTTTGTCTTAATTAAAATTCTTTTCCTCTAATTTTATTTCAATGGCTTCCTTCACCAGGCAGTCCCAAAAGCCATTGAGTTTATTTGTTTTGGTCTCCTCTTTGATATTATTCACATTTACCTTCTTAATTAATCTTTTCTCTCCTTATGACGCTTTTAGTTACTTTCTGTTAGTTTTTAAAAGCTTCCCAATCATCTAATTTCCTGCTTTTTTTTGCGGTATGTCCTTCTATTTCCTTTTAGCTGTTTTTGACTTCTCTTTTCAGCTATGGTTGCCTCATCCTCCCTTTGGAATAATTCTTCCACTTTGGGATGTACCTATCCTTCACCTTCCTAATTGCCCCAGCCAGAAACTTCAGCCATCATTTTTTTGCAGTCATCCATGCTAGCGTGCCCTTCCAGTCACCTTTGACCAGCTCTTCTCTCATGCATCTGTAACTCCTTTTACTCCACTGTAATGGTGATACATCAAACTTTATCTTCTCCTTCTCAAACAACATGTGATTTCTATCATATTATGATCACTGCCTCCTAAGGGTCCCTTTATCTTAATTTCCTTAATCAAATCTGGTTCATTACATAACACTTAATCCAGAATTGCCTTTCCCCCAGTGGGCTCAACCACAAGCTGCTCTACAAAGTCATCTTATAGACTTTCCCATGAAAGTTAGTTGTAGAAAAGAATCTGGGGATCGTATACCAAAATGAGAGAATTACTTAAAGGGAAACAAAGCACAGGCATAAGTGCATAAATTAGTTGTGATTAGCAAAAAGCTCGATCAAAATAGTTCAAACTGCTAAACGTGAATCAAGCTAACATACTGCAAACTTAAAACCAGCATTCTAAAATCTTATGATTGATGTACATAAGCAATTAGACAGAGCTGTACTGGTAGTCTCAGAATATTTCAGAAGCAATTGGTTAATATCTTTGGGATCTTCAGGAACTTACCAGTTGTATGGACTGTGTTACACTAAATGGCTCATATCATCTCTAAGGAGCCTGTAATTTTAAAGTGCAGGTATGGTCCACTTTTTTTGTACTGTATATATGAGATCCACAATCACATCACTTGTAATTTTCTATCTGAGAAAAAAACGCTTAGTAGCAGAATACAAGAATTCAATCCAGAACAACACTTAGCCTCCTCCCTGAGCAGGGTGGGTGGGATCCTTCATGATGTTATTGGACCTTTTCCAGCATCTTGCTGTATATATGTCCTTGATGGGGAGTAGGCAGGTGCTGGTGATGCATTAGGCAGTTTTTACTACCTGTTGTTGAGCCTTCCTGTCCACCACGGTGCAGTCCCCCTACCATACAATGGTGTATATTGTTGGGATACTCTCTACTGAGCTGTGCTTGCCTTCTGTGGGCAAGCCAGTTCTGGATCCACAAAGCAATGTCCCCTTGGATCCCATGCCTCCTTACTTTCTCAATAAGCCTTGCATGGGGTACCTTATCAAATGCCTTGCTGAAATCCATATACACTACATCTACTGCTCTTCCTTCATCAATCCTCAAAAAATTCAATCAGGCTCGTAAGGCACGACCTGCTCTTGGCAAAGCTATGCTGACTATTCCTAATCATATCATACCTCTCCAAATGTTCATAAATCCTGCCTCTCAGGATCTTCTCCAACAACGTACCAACCACTGAGGTAAGACTCACTGGTCTATAATTTCCTGGGCTATCTCTACTCCCTTTCTTGAATAAAGGAACAACATCTGCAACCCTCCAATCCTCCGGAACCTCTCCTGGCCCCACTGATGACGCAAAGGTCATTGCCACAGGCTCAGCAATCTCCTTCCTTGCCTCCCACAGTAGCCTGGGGTACATCTCAATTGGTCCGGCAACTTATCCAACTTGATGCTTTGCAAAAGCTCCAGCACTGCTTTTTGCTGCCCTTTTGGAGTAAATCCCCCTAGGTTGGCCTTTCTTGGTACAAATTTATTTTTGTCCAGGAGGGCCAAGAGCAGGGACTGTTGAGTAATCTTTGGGTCTTGGTCATTAACACTTAGCAAATAGTAAATGGCTTCAGCCACCAGTCCTTGACAATGCATTTCCTAAAAGCTGTGAATACCAGCCCAGAACTGCTGCCGTATGTGGAATGGATGTAATCAGGTGTGAAGTTTGTGTGTAGCTTCAAAGATAGCATTGTCTATACTTGTAAAATTGTCCTTTGTGTTCAGTAAATAAACATCGAGCCCCACATTTCCACCGAAAGTGTCTCTGTATGATATGATGACTGCTGCTGTACCTTGTTTCGTCAAATAAAGAAGCTCCTTTGTATCTAGCAGTAACTCTCCCTCCGGTGATTTCATTCATGCTACAACAAATTTCCCTTTAGTATTAGCAAACGAAAATATTTCAGCACAATGCAGTGTTGACAATGTAATTAGTTGCAGTAACCAACAGTCACATTTTTCTTTGTTTATGAAGGGATGAGCATTAAACCTTGAGCACGTTTTTTAAGAATAAGGGAACATTTAAACGCATTTGTAGTTTCCAATTTTTACCTATGCTTTTTTTTTAACCCATATAATTAATTTTTATTATCCCCCATTCCGAAACATTTCAGCTCCAGGCAGATTATCTGCATGACTTGTTGAAGCAGAACGGAATGATTATTTCTAAAGTAGCACACCAGATTTGTATTGATAAGATACACCAAAATTATTGACTCTACATTTTAACTAGGCAGACTATGCATGTGGGGCAATTAATGTTTGGTTTATTTTACTTGTCAATACAATAGATTGCAACATTAAAAAATCAAATCTCATCCAGTAGAGAGGAGTGCAAACATTTTTTCACAAACACAGGAGTGGCCTATGTCATTATTTTATTCACACAAATATGTCAAAGACATTAAATGTGATTCAAATATTTTCCCTAAAACCTCCAGAAGTTCTATTCATTATTCTAGATATTAAATCAATTTCATTTCATTCTGTTAAGTAGAGCAGAAATGAATAACCAGATCCAAACTTAGCCTTCCTGGATACTGGAAGCATAAAAAGGTTTGGTGAAACATCAGATACAAACCTAAGAGTAAGCAGTTCTGGGTGATTTGGCCTACTCCACTATTCAATAAGGAAATGGCTAATCTGATTCTAGCTTCATCTCAATGTTCCTGCCTAAGCACCTTAATCCTCTATCAAATAGCCCTAAAAATTATCTCAGCTTTCAATATTGTTAATGACTGTTTCCATAGTTCTCATAGGGAGAGAAGTCCAAAGATTCAAGACTTATTTAAGGAAGAAGTATTTCATCTCTGTTTAAATGAGCAGTTGCATTTCTAAAGGCTATGCCCCTAGTTCTGGATTCCTTGACAGGGGCAAGCATTCATTCAGACTCTAGCTGTCAAGCCCCAACAGAATCTCACACACTTCAATAACATTCTTTAGAATTCTAAACTCAAATATGAATTAGACCAACCTTCTCAATCATTCTTTGAGAGACATTGCCTTCATCTCAGGAATCAAGGTATCTTTCAAACTCCGTGCTCCTTCAACCTTTTACAGTATACTGATTTTGGTGTTTGTGATATGGCCTCCTCTACATTGGCAAAATCTAGTGCAGATCAGGCAACTGCTTTGAAAAGCACTCATGCTCTGTCCACAAAGGCCAGCTTGAGCATTTGGTAGCATGTCATTTTAATTCTCCTTACCACTCCACGTTAATCTGTTAGCCTCAGCTTTCTCCATTTCAACCAAGTGGCCAAAGGCAAATTTGGAAGAATATATCTTGGTGCATAATGTTCCTGTTTAGAATCTCAGAGTCCCATTTTAAGCACTCTCTCAACGTATGTTACCACTGTGCTCCCAGGTCAATTTGTTCCTGCGCAATTAAGTATTTAGTTTTAGTATATTCTTTCAGTAAAGTGAAAGTGCATCCCTGTGATATTACACCCAATAGCTTTTGGCATGGAATGGTGATTTTTGGTTGTTGGAGCTCCAGAAGCATGAAATGGCATTCCTAAGCCTTGAAACAACTGCGGTTGCAATATCAATTTTCAGTGTGTCTTATGTGAGCACTGTTGCAGCAACGTGTTTCAAAGAATCCAACAATCATTCTCTTTAGTAAACAAAAACAGGTAACATTTTTTGTATATCTGGAGTTTAGCAAGTTCTTCAACCTCAGCCCATTGCTCACTTCAGTTCAAACGTACCTGTGCCTGACCTCCAGCATGATCCCAACTTGCACAGATAGTGAGCAAATGAGAAACGGAAAGAGGAATTGAAATGGAAAGGGGAATTGATCTGGCACACTGGAGCTTGTTGCTTCTTTCATGTAATGATACAGAAAAATGGTGCCACAGCTGTTGACAAATTCAGTTGTCTGAACACGTAAACTCTTCAGAAGCACAGAATTGGCTAATAATGGAAAACTGCATTCATTTAAAGTGCTGTGTTCAGCAGCCATGAAATTGACTTCAGGCAATGATACTTTGTTTTAGCACGGATTGTTTGAAATTGTAATGATTAAAAATATCAATGAGTGATTGGTCCACTCTGTATGAGGGTTGAAGAATTTGAAGAAATAAAACAAGATATTTTCAGTAATAATTGCGAAACCTGGATGAACAGAGAGGCTTCTGGTAATGTTTACATCAAGATGTTTAAATAAATGCTATGCAACTGGGCTTAAAGAGATTCCTTAGGACCCACACCACCCAGTTGGGAACAGATATTATCATTCAACCATCAGGCTCTTGAACCAGGGGGAATAATTTCACTCAACTTCACTCATCCCAACACTGAATTGAACACAACCTATGGATTCGCTTTCAAAGATCCTACATCTCATGTTCTCGATATTTATTGCTTGATTGCTAATATATTTTTTCATACTTGTCGTTTGTTGCCTTTTGCACATTAGCTGTTTGTCCATCTTCTTGAGTGCAGTCTTACATTGATTCTATTTTGTTTCTTTAATTTTACTGTGAATGCCTGCAAGAAAATGAATCTCAGTTTTGTATGTAGTGACATATGCTGTATATACTTTGATAATTAATTTACTTTGAACTTCGTTCTGTTGATATCTCAGAAAGGTAAGTGTTCCAAAAGATAAAATGAAATAATGCACAGTCATTTGCTTTTAAGATAATATTTCAATGTTTATAAAAATATTTTCAATATCACCTTTTTGTGCAGAGCTACTGAAATTCATTCCACTAATTTTACATCAATTTTCTATGTTATTTTTATAATTCCCTTCCATACACTAATTGATCTACTTTAAATCAGGAATGGTTATTTAGAGTACACGATAAAGTAATCATTTTAAACCTCAAAAGGAGTAAATTCCACAGTAAGTATTCTAAAGCATGATTCAGATATAATGGATATTTATTCTTGTTCTTAGTGGCACTACTTACATCTTCAAATAAGTGCAGTCCACAGAAAACAGACCATCAACGATCCATTATGATAAGAAAACTCACCAAAGAAAATGTGTGAATTCCCCAAGTTATACATAAGAACACAAGAACAAACCACTACCATAAGACAGATAAGAAAGACTTACTAATTCACTTCAAATCAGATTACTAAATTCAGGTCAGAAACAAATGCTTGGTAAATCTGTTACTGAGCCCAAAGGAAATGGGCAAACTTTTTAGATTATTCATCAAACAATGCACATTTCTATTATTCATCCCAGATAACTTGCATTGTACAAAAATAGCTCTATCTTATAAATCCAACTGTAAGATTAGAACTTCAAAGAGCATTTGAACATCCATGTTTTAACAGATTTCTATAACCTTCAGCTTTTCACATTCCTTTTACCACAATTGGTATATCACTTTCATATCATGTTTCTGGAACTAGTTGAAAAACCATAGCAACTGGCATCAGGTAGTATAGATGGGAATCACTCAGCTCCATCATGAACACCAGCCTCGGTAGGATCCAGGGCATCTTTAAGGAGTGATAAAGGCGTCAGTCTTCAAAGGCGGCCTCAAAAAGGTGGCATCCATTATTAAGAACATCCATCACCCAGGTCTTACCTTGTTTTCATTGTTACCATCAGGAAGGAGGTAGAGAAGTGTGAAGGCACACACTCAATGATTCAGGAACAGCGACGTCCCCTTTGCTATCCGATTTCTGAATGGACATTGAACCCAAGAACACTACCTCTCTAATTTTTTTATTTGATTTTTGCACTACTTATCTAACTATTTAATATCTATATATATTTACTGTAATTCACAATTCTTTTCTCTATTATTTCGTATTGCATTGTACTGCCATTGCAAAGTCAACAAATTTCGTGACAAGTGCTGATGATATTAAACCTGATTACGAAAAAAAATCTTTACTGTAATTTCTCACTATCTCATGAAGTCAAGGTGCCTGTAGTTTAGGCACATGCCAAAAATCTAGGCTACATTTTCCTTAAAATTTCAGTTGGAGAAATGAAATCAGTATCTGGTACCAAAATAGCATAAATAAAGGCATCCGTTTAGTCTTGTGATACCATGGATCTGCACCTGGAAAGTCTTCACTCACCAGGGCGCAGACCTGAGCAAGGTTGTTTGGAAGACCCGCAGTTGCCCATGCTGCAAGTCTCCCCTCTCCATAACACCAATGTTGTCCAAGGGAAGGGCATTAGGACCCATACAGCTTCGCACCAGTGTCGTCGCAGAGCAATGTGTGATTAAGGTCCTTGCTCAAGGACACAACACATTCCCTCAGCTGGGGCTTGAACTCACGACCTTCAGGTAGCTAGTCCAATGCCTTCACCACTTGGCCACATGCCCACATAGCAACAGTCTGCTTAACCACATCTCAGGAACATCTTTCACCAATTCACACAAATTACCATTGAGTTTCTATTGGGATATTGCCAAACAAGCTGCAAACAGTAAGGCTCCAAAGAAGTTACAAGATGAATTGCTGGTCTCATTGCTAGTGCAGCTAATGGACTAATGTGGCCTTTATTCATCATTTTAGAATCATTTTAAGCACATTGATTTTGGGTGGAGGGTCAGGTGAGAGTGGAGAGAATGACAAATTGGTAAAGCAAGTCTGCAGCTTCTGAGACAAAGACCATTTCTCTTGGTCTTAAACCTGCCATTGCTAACATACAAAGCCATGACTATGTATGTGGCTTTCCAAATAAAAACTTTGAAAATCTAATTCACATACGATGAGTGTTTGTTTTCTCTACCACAAAGCAATCTCAATCCAAACCAAATGCTTCTAAATCAAGAGTCTACAGTTCGGCTGTGGGGAATACCATTCTGTGCTAAACAAGACAGAGAAAAAGCTTCATTAGACCAGCAATGGTGCTCCATGACAGAAAGAATAGATGTACTTTGAAGTGCTGGATGGGTAAAACAAGCTGTATGCCAAGTATATTCGATTTGGCTTTTATGGTTCAAAAGCTGGAAAAAATCTTTGTAATAAGATTATTTTTTCTGCAAAAATAATTTTGAAATAAATTAATACTTTTGCGAATTTGTCTTCGAAGCGCCAGTGGAGTTGTACTGTTTACTTTTTAACTTGTGTCGTAAATACACCTTATTGTTTGTTAATTTATTTGTGGTAATATCACTTTATGGTTTTATGTGAGTTATATGTACTGTGCTGTGCACCTTGATCCACAGGAATGTTGTTTCATTTGGCAGTACATACGTATGTGCAGTGACAAGAAACTTGAACTTTGGCTTCACACTCATGGAAAATGGTTGCAATCCTTCAACTATATTGAAAAGCCCCATTTCCCATGACAATAGGAAAACAATTTTTGGAGCTCTAAACTAGTTTATAAGTCTTACAATACCTATTCATTTAGTCTGCTCAGTAAATAAAAATAACATTTGTATGTTACTCTAAAATTGATTTTCCTGATCTCACTGAAGCACCTTCAATTACTCCAAAAGACTGAGGTTTGGTAAAATACTGAAAGGCTTTTATTTGCTGTACAATACGACCACCACAGTGAGTGTTTGCCCCCGGACTGAGGGGGAGGGGCAAGGCGAACACCTTTATACAGGACTCTGTGGGAGGAGCCACAGGGGCAGTCAGCAGAGGTGTGTGTCCAGACAGGTAACCGAGTTACAACATATATACATGGTTTACCACACTCACAAATTGAGAGCATAGACTAAAGAGATTAAATATGTAACTAAAATGGTGGGAATGCAGAATTACTGAATCAAGTGGCCAAGTTTGTTACTCACCCTTTGAAACTGTATCAATGCTTCATGGTTCAAACAACCTGCAGACCCGCAGGGTTAAAATATATTTTCCAATAAATGAGCAGGCTACAAAATTACCCCCAAGTTATCTATTTTCACTTTTTTAGTTCTACACATATTTCATCTTCCACAGGGTTTATGTCATACTCTTTTTTATTATTTACACTGAAATATAGATTGCTCAAGAAACAGTGACCTAAATGTGCCATTAAATGTGCCTTCCAGCCTGCTATTCTCATATGTCAACATTTCTATTTGTCTGACTGACATTAAGATATGTTAAACGTATTTTGTCTTCGCAAAATTAAATTTGCTGAGAAACCTATTTTAACCTTGCAAGTCAAATGTTTAACATTATGCACAAAATGCTGGAGGAACTCAACAGGTCGGGCAGCTTCTATGTAAATGAATACACAGTCAATGTTTCGGGGCAAGACCCTTATTCAGGACGAAGAAATCAGTATAAAAAGGTGGGGGGGTGGGGAAGGAGGACTAGCTAGCAGGTAATCGATGAAGCCAGGTTGGTGGGAAAGTTAAAGGACTAGAGAAGAAGGAATCTGATAGGAGAGGAGAGTGGACTGTGGGAGAACGGGAAGAAGGAGGGACACCGGGGGAGGTGATAGATAGCCAGGTGAGAAGAAGGGGTAAGGGATCAGAGTGGGGAATAGAAAAGGGAAAAAAATGCTGGAGGAAGAAATTGATGTTCATACCAGGTTGGAGGCTACAATGGCGGAATATGAGGTGTTGCTCCTCCACCCTAATAGTGGCCTCCTTGTGGCAAAAGAGGAGGCCATTCACCAACATGTTGGAACAGGAATGGGGATAGAAATTAAAATGGTTGGCCACCAGGACATTCTGCTTTTGGAGGATGGAGCGAAGGTACTCAACAAAGTGGTCCCCCAGTTTACTTCGGTTCTCACCATTCTAGAGGAGGTCGCATTTGGGAGTATGGTAACAATGGGCGACTCCAACCCGTTCGCAGGGAGTGTTGCCTCACCTAGAAAGACTGTTTGGGGCCATGAATGGAGGTAAGGAAGGTGATGAATGGGCAGGTGTAGCATTTCTGTCATTTGCAGGGATATGTGCCAGGAGGGAGATTTGTGAGGAGGGAAGAATGGACAAGGGAATCAGAGGGAGCAATCTCTTCGGCAAGTGGAGAATGGAGGCGAGGTAAAGATGTATTTGGACGTAGGATCCCACTGAAGATGGCAATGTTGTGGAGAATGATCTGTTGGTTACCAAGATTCATGAGGTGACAGGTGAGGACAAGAGGAACTCTATCCCTGTTAATTCAGCAGCAGGAAGATGGGTGGGGTGAGCGTGGATGTTCAGGAAATGGCAGAGATGCAGGTGCGGGGGGCATCAATGGTAGAGGAAAGGAAATGGTGAGGAAATCAAATCTTTGTTCTTTGACCATCAGAAACTCCTCTGTCAGCATTCACAAGCTTTTGAACATTTATAAACAATCAGTATGGGGATTTATGAAAACAATTCTATTATTATACATCAAAGCCACACTGTTAGCTTGCAGTGTTTTCTTTTTGTTTCCACTTGACCTTTATTGGTTTGATGCCACTTTTTAATCCTTGGTCTTTTTTGCTTCCTTCTGTTTTCTTTGTAACTCCCTTGGGATGGAGATAACATGCTTCCAACTCCAATTCTGTTGGCTATAAGGTAGTTGATGAACCCATTATAGGATCCAAAGTCTCTACATTAAGGCAAGATAGAATTTAATTGATAGAATGGGTAGGTGGGTCATCTGGGAGCTACTGCCTTCCTTTCATCATTTCCACAAGGCTCTTGGTGAAGTGACCTGAAGTTCTAAGGGGAATTCTCTATGCCCCTTCACATTTGAACCATAATGGGCCAGGGATTCCTGTCAACCAGTGAGGGAGTTCAATTTTTTTGTCAAGATGGCTTTGAAAACATTCTTGAATTGTCCCTGCCAGACTGCCATTTTGCTTGGCGTTTCCATGCTGTGGTCATTTTCAAGATGCTGTTCTTTGGCCACTAGGTGAGGCCAGTTGCAGAGGAACTTTACAATGCTTTTCCAGTGACAGGGAGTGCTGCAATCAGACTTGTTTCCTTTCCTGAACTTGTTCTCCCCAACCCAAAGATGAGATTGGGAATTTATGACTAAGGTTCCTCTTACAGCAAGAAGTAAAACTCCTCTAACTGCTTCTGATGCCTTGTTACTTGATCAGTTGATGTATGGCCTATTCCACTTCTCATTGGACTGGACTGGAGATTACTGTGGGGTGGTGTTAAGGGCATGTGCTTCTGTGACTGAGTTGTAATTGGCACATTCTTCAAAGTGTTCTTTCCACAGACCAATGGTTCTATGTGCTGTAAGTTAGGTGGGTCCTTACAGTTGCTTGGGCCTGAGGTGGCTTTTACAGTTCTGAAGGATCAGCTTGGGATCTCCAGTACTTGTTTCACTTTCTACTGACATTGACTGGTGTCTGTAAAGTTGTTTATTTTACAATGAAGCTTCTTGGAATTGTAAACCATCAACACTTTAGTTTATGATTTATCAGCTCCAGGATCTCCAACTAATTAGTCCTAGTATTCTCTGGTAGACAATCCAGGAGTCCCTACATGGTGGCTTAAAATGGCAGGGTCTACAAGCTCTATAAGTATTAAGTTTGATGCAATCAGAGTGCACAGATTGATGGTGATAGTGGAAGGACTTAAAAAAGTGAAGCTCTTTCCTTACGGAGGGTGGTGGCTATATGGAACAAGCTGCCAGAGGACATGCTACAGGCAGATGCAATGACAATGTTTCAGAGACATTTTGGATAGAATATAGATTGGAAAGATTGAGAAGGATATGTGTTAAGCACAGGCACAAAGGACTAGCTCTGGAAGGTAGGGATGAGCTGGCCAGGTGGGACTAGTAATCTGTTGCAGGACTCCAGGTTGTTGTTTGAGAAGAGACATTTTGTGGCTTTCTTGAGATCCTCACCAAAGACTTTCCTGTTTTGTTTCTCGGGATCAGGCCAATGAAAACACCAGAGTCAATTAAACAGATAAAGGCATCAGAATCAGGTTTATGATCACTGGCATGTGTCGTGAAATTTGTTAACTTAGCAGCAGCAGTTCAATGCAATACATGATATAGAAGAGAAAAAAACAAAATAAAATAATAATAAATAAATAAGTAAATCAATTACAGTATATGTATGTTGAATAGATTAAAAATCGTGCAAAAAAACCAGAAATAATATGTATTAAAAAGTGAGGGAGTGTCCAAAGATTCAATGACCATTTAGGAATTGGATGGCAGAGGGGAAGAAGCTGTTCCTGAATCGCTGAGTGTGTGCCGTCAGGCTTCTGTACCTCCTATTGGATGGTAACAGTAAGAAAAGGGCATGCCCTGGGTGCAATTCCAGTTGCAATGTTGGTTGTAAAATAATATAATATAAATATCCTTCTGGAGCTATCAGCCCAACAAGTCTATCTACACTAACTTACTTCCATTTCTATCATGTTCTACCTCTGTTATATTCTTCCATTGTGCATTTAGAGAGGAAACTACCCCTGTCGATGTACTGTATGAGAATGATATTATGATGTCAAAATACTCAGAACTGACAATTCAAAATAGGTAGAATTCTAAGGAGCAGGATTTTGACCATGAACTTCATATTCAGATGCACCAGCTTATCGGGAGAGATAGACTGCTTTTCACCATATACCCTAAAAATAAAGTACAAAAAAAGCTTTTATTTTAGATGTAACAGAGTTACAAAGAGCTGTGATAAATCTGATAAAACAATAATACAGGCACAGGAGGTTGATAATCTACACTGCTCTTCCATTGCTTGGAAGTGGAGCACTTTTTCAAAGAAGAGAATTCATGGTTTGAGAACAAAATTCATAGAGCTCATGGTTTGTTAAAACCATGGATCTCTCAAACTGCTCTTGACATTCAAGACAATCAAAATTGTTCTTAATCACAGCGATAATTTTGATTTTTGGTGTCAGGTATAAAGTATGTGATTATTGTATCAGGTGGAAATATCCTCCTACAGGCTCCATGGAAATGAATATCATAAGAAATATGTAACAGGTAAATAATCTCATATTGCCTATTGTAAACCATCAACAGACAAAATAACCCTCACTTGTCTAACATTGTTCAAGTGATTTACTATGAAATTGAAAACATCTACCATTACTGTCCTTGTTCTCAGTGTTGAACTGAATATTGAATGTTAGAAATCCTTTCCCAGTTTCTTCCATTCTAACAGGTAATTATGTATGCGCTACCTTCTTCAATTACAAAGCTATAGTGATTTATTAATTATGGAGGAGTCACTGGCAATCACTTTGCAGCAACTGAATTTTCAAAGATGTGCATGTAAAAAATGCAGAATGCTTCTTCATTTTCATTACAATAAAATCAATTTGATATGCTATCTGCACCAGAAAATCTCAATTCTTGCTGCTGTAGTTCTCTGTTACAATAAGTTGATCTCAATGGTTCACAGCAAGTTTGAGGTACGCTGTTTCAACCTTAAGCACCGCTAACCCGAAGACTAATGAACACCCAGTTTCAGTTATACAGACTTAGTAAGAACAGAGTCTAAAATTTTGCATTTAGACATTCTAAATGTAATTTTAAGTACTAAACTGGATGAAAAATAAGGACAATTGAGACCCATGTGACAAACCAGAGGGCAGGAACTCTCACTAAAAACATGACTTTGTATGTGTTGCACAGGAAAGACTGCATTAGAAACAAAGCAACAAAAAACAGGAGTAGTCAGTCTGTCGATCTTTAGGGATGGCTCCACCTTTCAGCATTATCAAGCCTGATCATTCACTTTCGTTTCCTGTTCCAAATTCCTTCTCATAACCTTCATTCCTTTGGCATTGAGAAATACAGCTACCACCTTTCTGAATACTAAAGACAATCTTCATTGACTCTTGTAGTAGTAAATTCCTCAATTTCACCACTCTCTGAAAATTTTCCCCTGATTGGCGGAGGGCTATTTCAACGGCGAAGAGACAATTTCGAACGAGGTTGGAGGTGATATCAGATGCACGGCAACTCTAGCAGCGTCTGCGAGACATTATTTTATACAAAGCTGTGAAGATCCCTGCTGCACCTGATGAACCTGTGATCTCGATCTTAGAGGCCAATGTTAGACTGGCTTTAAAGAGAGTGAACCCTTGCAACCCTGTGCCAACCAACTAACGGGAGTATTCAAGGACATTTTCAACCTCTCACTGCTACAGGGAAAAGTTCCCACTTGCTTCAAAAAGGCAACAATTATACCAGTGCCTAAGAAGAATAATATGGGCTTCCTTAATGACTATCGCCCGGAAGCACTCACATCAATGGTGATGAAATGCTTTGAGAGCTTGGTTATGACTAGACTGAGCTGCCTCAGCAAGGACCTGGACCCATTGTAATTTGCCTATCGCCACAATAGGTCAATTGGAGACGCAATCTTAATGGCTCTTCACACAGCTTTAGACCACCTGAACAACACAAACACCTACGTCAGGATGCTGTTCATCGACTATAGCTTAGCATTTAATACCATCATTCCCACAATCCTAAGTGAGAAGTTGCAGAACCTGGCTCTCTGTACCTCCCTCTGCAACTGGATCTTCAACTTCCTAACCAGAAGACCACAGTCTGTGCGGATTGGTGATAACATATCCTTCTCGCTGATGATCAACACTGGCACACCTCAGGGGTGTGTGCTTAGCCCACTGCTCTACTCTCTATATACACATGACTGTGTGGATAGGCATAGCTCAAATACCATCTATAAATTTGCTGACGATACAACCATTGTTGGTAGGATCACAGGTGGTCACGAGAGGGCGTACAGGAGTGAGATATGCCAACTAGTGCTGCAGCAACAACCCGGCACTCAATGTCAGTAAGTCAAAAGAGCTGATTGTGGACTTTAGGAAGGGTAAGATGAAGGAGTACATACCGGACCTCATAGAGGGATCAGAAGTGGAGAGGGTGATCAGCTTCAAGTTCCTGGGTGTCAAGATCTCTGAGGATCTAACCTGGTCCTAACATATTGATGTAGTTATAAAGAAGGCAAGACAGAGACTATACTATGTATTGCATATATATGTATATGTAAGACAGAGGTTATATTATGTATTGCATTGAACTGCTGCTGCTAAGTTAACAAATTTCACATCACATGATATTGATAATAAACCTGAATCTGATCTTGGGTCTAAACGGATGTCCCCATACACTGAAGTGGTGCCCCTTGGTTCTAGGTTCTCCGGCATTCATGTACATCTCCTTAATCCTGCTAGAATTTTATAGGATTTTATGAGATCCCCTCTCATTCTTCTGTCGACTGACAAAGACTAATCTAACAAATCTCTTTTTGTATATCAGTGTTACCATCCCAGTAATCAGTTTGCTAACCTTTGCTGCATTCCTTCCGTGGCAAGAACATCCTTCTCAGATCAAGTGGAACCACAGAATTCCCAATAGGTTTCACCAAAGCCCAGTATTGCAGAAGATGGATATTTTGTAGCTAGTTCTTCTTGTAATGTAGAATCATACAGCATTTGCTTTCCCAATGGTCCGCTGCCCCTGAATATTCAGTGACTAGAGTAATGATACCTAGATCTTGTTGTGCCTTTACTTTTTCCAGTGTTTCATTATTCAGATGACAATCTGGTTTTCTGTTTTTAGATTTAAGATGACTAACTTGATATGTCATGCACTTACCCATTTACCCAGTTTATCTGAACGACATTGCAGCTTCCTTACATCACAATTCCTTCCAACTTGGGTATCTGCAAACAAAGATACAGGCCTTGCCCAGCTGGTGAACACACCCCGTACATAGAGTACATGTAGCCTATATATATATGTGAATAAACAATTGGCAGACCAGCAGGGTGTATTTGCTGGCTGCTGTGGTGCTGGAGGCATTTTCTGTGGAGCTCAGTTCACACCCATATTCATGACTAGCAAACTGTTTAGGTTGCAAGCAGTTGACAGGAACAGAACCCTGTGTAATTTGAGAAGACCTGTATTACATTAAGTTTCCTTGTCTAAATCATTGATATACGTATGAATAGCTGGAGTTCAAGCATTGATTCCTGTGGCACTCTATCATTTACTGCCTGCCACCAAAACCAGACACATTTATTCCTACTCTTTTTACTGTCTGTCAACCAGTTTTCAATCCACGTTAGTAGATAATCCCCCAAACTCCAGATGCATTAATTTTGCACGTAAATTTCATGTGTATCCCTATGAAAAGCCTTCCAAATGTCTAAGTACATCACACCAGCTGGTTTTCCTTTATCAACCCTACAAGTTGTACCTTTAAAAAACTCATTAGATTTATTGAGTACTCTTCATCAGACTTTGTTCATTCCTTTTAAGGCTTTCTATTATTGCATCTTTTAAATATTATTCAGACTTTCTCCCTACTCTGATGTTAGAATTGCTAATCCGCAATTCCCTGGTTTTTCTTCCTTTCCTTGAACAGCAGTATAGACTGAAAAAAAAAGGTTCAAGACTACCAAAAGAAAAAGAAATGCACAGAAAAATAATGTAAAGAGAAGTTTGAAGTAAAATCTCCACAAGATGAAAAAGCAAATGAAAATATAACACAACTTACAGTGCAAAAGAAATTTGGACTGAAGTTGGTAATGTTCAATTTAATGTGATGAACTTAATTGCTACATGCCTTGCAAATTTCAATTTTTTTTCGAACTGATGCAGATCAGTTTCACAAAACAGTCGCACAACACATCCAGAAAGTATTGTGCTTTCACTGCAAATCTCTGTGCCCACAAATCCAATTATTGCCAATGCGTACAGTATGTATAGATTAAGTGGGTTGAATTGGTTCTACAATTTATGGAATATTTAAACCAACTTTGCACAAAAAGATCATGTAGCTTTATGTACTTGTAACACGCTGTAAGGTTTCACTGCTAATGTAATGGCTTTTTTGTAATGTTCACCGCTGTGGTAACAGTTTCTCTGTAGCAGCAATGTTTGGGTTATGGCTGGAGATAACAGGATGCATGTTAACCGATAAGAGATTGTTGCTGTGTGTTGTGAGTCTGGAAAGATGTTTCCTTGTGGTCTTTTGTCGAGAGATGAAGACGGAAGACGTGTGTGGTGAGAGCTGGTAGACCACCGGATGGAGTGGACTGGGATCTGAGGATCCGAAGGTCAGCGACGTTCGGAGGAGACCGCTGGTGGAAGAATGACTACTGAGTGAGCTCCAACGTGACTTTGACTTGACTTTGGGCCCTTTTTTTTGTTTTGTTTATTTTCATTACTAACCCTATATTCAGATTAAGATTCATAAAGTTCAATCATTGAATTGCATATGGTGTACTGTCTGATATTTTGTGTTGTGTGTTTGTAACTGGGGGTACATTACAGAACATCCACACAAACGTGATTACCCAGTTTGGCGGGGCCGAAGGCTTTTTCCCCAGACGAACGTGAGCTGGGCGAGCCTGAGGGTTACAATTGTGGGGGTACATCCTGGACTGATTCCGTTGGATGCTGTGTGATTGCCCTGTTTAAATCCGTGCTGGTATGGATGCAGCTGGTGTGGAGTGCTGGTGTGCCTCCATGGGGTTGCCGGTAATTAATGCAAGCGTGTTGTGTGGGGTGGATATTCATACCCTGGATAAATTGTTAATTCAATTTTTGAATATGGTTAAAGATGTTGTCAAAGTTGAAATCGTAGCACGAAGGTTTGATAAAATGGCGAGCTCAGACCTTGTTCTAGTTCAGACTAGCGCTGACGTAACGGCGGTGGGACTGCCAGTATCTATTGGTGCCCCAGGTGAGGCAGGGCCATGGCCTGTCCATACTGTCAGGGAGGAGGAGAAGGGAGCCCAGCAGGCTGGGTCACAAGCTGAGCTGCCCGCAGCTGGGGAAGATTTCAGAGACAGGTTTCTATCGTTTCTGAGAACTGAGGGGAAAGAGTAGTCGGATTTGGGAAGTTTAATTAGTCCTCGTCCCCCAGTGAAGAGTGAGGGTTCTGAGTTGGCATCAGCCCTTACCTCCCTGGCGAATAAGTGGCCTAGGGCACAGGCAGAGGGTCCCCGCCGGAAGGTAAGAACTTTCTCTAGAATAATGCCCACCCCCGAGGGGGAAGAGGAGTATGAGACATGGGTGGAGAAGACCTCTCAGTTGTTAGATGAGTGGCAGTGCTCTGATGATGAAAAGCGACAGAGATTGGTTGAAAGTTTGAAGGGGTTGGAGGCTGATGTAGTAAGAGGCGTAACAGTTAACCAACCCTCTGCTCCCCTTGCTGAGTATCTAGACACATTGGAGAGAACTTTTGGTATGACAGGGAGCCCACTGGAGCTCCTGGAGGGGTTTCAAAACATGCGTCAGGAGAAGGAGGAGAAGCTTTTCACGTACCTTTTTCGGCTAGAGAGACAGCTAAATTGTTTGTGGCGCTGGAGGGTCATTTAGGCTGCTGAGCTGGCTAAGTTAAGGATGGACCAGATAGCCAAGGTCGCCCAGCCCCAGGACATGATTGCATCATTGCTTGGGGCCTCCGGCAGTCCCGTAAAATGTGTCCCCCTCCCTCATTTGTTCAGCTGATCAGAGAGGTGCGGGAGGAGGAGAACGCGTTGGGGCCGTAAGAGGACTCCGTCAGCAGGGTACGGTCCTCAGTAGTAGCCCCTTGTGGTGAAGTGACCGGGGCCAGCCCAACCCAGGAAATGGTAAAGAAGATGGTGGCAGAGCTGAGAACTGAGATGTCCTGGGTGTTAACAGTGGGTGTGGACTATCCGTATGATAGGACTGGTAGAGAGGGCCCCTCTCCTAAGGGGACGGACTATGCAGAGGGCTGTGGGCGGCCGGTAGCGTGTGCTATAACTGTGCGGAAGAGGGACACTTCCGGCAGGAAGCTCTTCAGAGAGTGAGCCCCCGGGTATCTAAGCAGGGAGAGGAATCGGGAAACTTAGAGGAGACCCAGTGAGGGAATGGCCTGGTGTCTCTAGGGGAACACGTTCCCAGCAAAGTACCAAGCAGCACCCAAAAGCAAAAGACCCTATTCCTGAAGGCTTAGTGGGACCACGCTCCAGTGTGTCACTTGGATAGAGGGAATATACGCTAAAGCCATACTCGATACCGGGTCACAGGTCACGTTACTGTACCATTCGTTTTACAACTGGTATCTGAAGCATTTACCCTTGACACCATTCAGTGCACTGGAGGTTTGGGGTATCATTGCTGGTGATTATCCATACGATGGTTATTTGTCAGTGAAACTGGATGTGGGAGTGTCTGAGGTCCTTGAAACATTGGTGCAGGTTTGTCCGGACCCTGTTGAGACAGGCGGCGTTTCAATTCTGGTGGGGACCAACACCCCTCTTGTGAGGAGGCTCATGGGGGCCTGCAAGGAGAAGGTGGGTGAGTGCTTTCTGGGGACATTATCCGTGCACCCAGTGTTTTGAGCTGCTTTTGAGGAAGTGTGTGGCTGCATTGGGCCGGATACCAAATTTAAACGAGGGACTGTGCAGTTCACCCAGTTGAAGCCAATGGTGGTACAGCCCGGGGAAGTAGCGAGAGTGATGGGGACCCCCAAATTTCCCAGAGTGCCTAAGGGCGAAGCCCTCTTAGTGGACCACGAGGGGGAGTCGGGATTTCCTGCTGGGGTATTGGTGAGGCCCGAATTGCAGAAGCCCTCAGTTTTACAGGCGAGTCCGATGGCAGTGATCGTCAGGAACACTACAAAGAGGGAGGTCACCTTCAAGCAGGGGATGCCCCTGGTGCATTTGTTCCCGGTGACAGTAATGGCTAGTGCCTCCGTGAGGCACGCCAGGGAGAAACTATTGGAAAAGGGGGAAAAGTTGACCGCTGAGTCATTCCACTTTGGGGACTCCCCGGTGCCGCCGGGTTGGAAAAGGAGGCTGGTAAAGAAGATGTTGAAGCTGGAAGGTGTCTTTTCCATTGGTGAGCTTGATGTGGGTTGTTCCAAGAGCACTCGTCGCACTGCCCGGGTGACTGAGGACACCCCGTTTAGAGAGATGTCGCGGTGACTGGCCCCTGCAGACGTGGAAGATGTGCAGCAGCAGTTGTGTAAGTTGAAGGAAGCTGGGATCATCAGTGAGTCCCGAAGCCCCTATGTGTCCCCAATAGTAATGGCCCAGAAGAAGAACGGGAAGGACTATAGGACTTTGAATAGACACACCGTACTGACCTGTATATGGTGACGGCGAACTTGCTTGAGGTGTTGGTGTATTTGGATGACCTCATAGTATTTGGATCCACCTTGGAAGAACATGAAGCAAGGCTACTGAAGGTGCTGATCCACACAAACGTGAATACCCAGTTTGGCGGAGCTGATGGCCGTTTCCCCTAGATGAACATGAGCTGGGCGAGCCTGAGGGCTACATTCTGTACATGTGCACGCAATGTGCTCTAATAGATATTTATTTATTTTGTTGTATTGTTCGTTGTGCTTTGTTTATATCCAAATCTAGTAATGAATTAGATATGTGTTCAAAATGAGCTCCTAGTGCCTGAAATTCTCCCATTCCGTGGAGTAAATGGTCACTGAAGACAGATCACATGCAGAGACTTATATAGAGCAAGCTGTTAAAAATGACAGGAAGCTATCAAGGAGCATGACAGGAAGATATCGCAGAAGACAATTAAAAATACATGGTTTATTAATGAATCACAAAAAGATAGGAACATATGAAAAGGAGAATCTTCAGTCTCTCCAAGAGTTTGGAGTAAAATTTGCAGGAAAAGACCATTTGACCCATAATACTTTGCAGCTCAACATGGTGTAACTCACACATGGCATCAAGAAGTCTTGATCAAATGGGCCAAATGGCCTAATTCTGTTCCTACATTTTACCGTCTAAATTGTGCAATCTAATGAAAAAGTAAGAAATAAAAAAAATCCTCTAGCTAATTTGGGAAAAGATAGCACTGAGGCATTAGGAACTTACAATTACTGGCTATATTATTCCCATTTAACCCATCCGCTTCTCCCTTGCAAAGACAACTGGAAAATTTCAAAACTTATTTCAGTCACATTCCATATTGTACCATATTTCTGATATATTACATCAGGTAAAATTACATTCAGGATTTCTGCTTCATTTGTTCGTAGGATAGCAGCAATCTGATCCATGTTGTACTTGTAAGCAGTATACCCTCTCCTCCAAACATTCCTTGCATTCATCTTCTAACTTCAAGATTTTCCAGCAGCTCTTGTATGAGAAAGTACACGTGGACTTCCCAAAAGACTCAAGTGAGGTGTTAATATCAGTGAGTATTTCCATTTGATCACTTCTGCAGAATGTAAGTTTTCTGCTATGAATGTGAAAAATAAAGAAATTTTTCTATTCTATATTGACTGTGTAGTGACAAATATTAGACAAACATTTTTCATTTTTGTTTCAATCTGAGTGGCTTTGCCTTTTATTCCCCTCATGTATTTTTAAATGGAACTCCATCTGAGAAAATTCTCTAGCTGATTAACAAAAGTAGGCCAGTTCTGACTAGGGATTTTTCATGTGGCCTGTTTTGGATAAATTGCTCCTCTAACTAGCATAAAACATTATGATAAAATATTTTGTATTTGCATATAATTGTTGCAAAATCTTACAGTGAAAACTTGCACGTGTATACTTATAATAGACAGTATCAACATAAAGACATCACATTTTATTTACCCACACTCGCAAAGAGTGAAGCTCCACAGGGATAAGAACTGCTTACAACTTACACTTTGCAGTTTACAAATAGCTCATGGCAAGGATGACCTGGATGAAGGGTCTTAGTGCATAGAAGCTACATGTTCTGAACATAAACAAAGAGGAGGGTGAGCAAAGCACCCGCCAGGGGAAGTGTTGGGTGCAAGTTAAGTGAATAGCAGGAAGTAGATAACTGGAGTAAAATGTAAGATTTATTGCCTTAGAAGGCAAAGTAAAAAGACAATTTTTGCACTATTTACTTTGTTAATTAGTGTCTTTGCACTGTACTACAGCATTGTGTCATATAAGGCCATAATAAATCTGGTTCTGATGTAAGTAGAGGCAATAAACCATTGCTGCATGAACAAATATGGCGATCTCCTTTTACGCTCAGGAACTTAACATTCAAAGTCAGCAGTTAATTCAGATGGTTAAAGGAGATGTGTGTCCTTATTAGAAGGAATATGGAGTTTAAAAATGAAGTGTAATGTTCAGGACACCAATGAGACCTCACATCTTCAAAGGATGTGTTTACATTGGAAACAACGCTCCTTGCCAGGATGAAGAAAAGTTCCACTGGTTGGATCTAAATTTGTTACCATTTATCAGCATGAGAGGTGAACTGATTGCAAGCTAAGTTCTGCTGGAGGTTGATGGGGGAGGGTGGCAATAATAATAAGATGTTTCCATTGTAAGTGTTCAGTGTTCAAAAGTTCAAAGTAAATTTATTATCAAAGTATGTATATGTCACCATATACAACCCTGAGATCCATTTTCTTTAGGGCGTACTCAATAACTCCAACAACCATAATAGAATACTGAAAGATCACAACTGGGCGTGCAACCAGTGTGTATGGTCTCGTGGCATAGTTTCAGAATAAGAGGCCATCTATTTCAGATGGAAGCCAAAAATATCTTCTCTCAGAGGCTTGTAAATATTTGGAGTTCTCCATGACAGTGAACTGTGGAGGAGGGTTCACTTTCAAGGCAGAGAGTGACAGCTATTGAAACTCCAAGGGAGTAACGTGGGATAGGAAACTCCTAGGGAGCAGGAAAGTGGCATTCAAGCCGAGACTGGATCAGCCATAACCTTGTTGCATACTCTGGTATTCAGAGTAGGCCAGTCAGTACCTCAAGAATATTCCTGTTCCTGCTTCTCGTATTCTTATGATCAATCACAGTACCTCAGACTTACATCTTCCAAATGCCACATTTGTGATTATTGAGAAACAGCCCTCCACCAAACAAATTCACTTCATTTTGTAGACTGGCTGAGTTTGTTAACAATTAAAAATAAAATCACAGTATTATTTTGACCTTTTGCTATTTTTGCTCTCATACTACATATTCTACTTAATAATGTATACCTTACTTGATTAACAAGTTTTCTTGAGAACATTTAAGCAAATCTCTAGAAATGCCATTAAATAAAAATGCATTGTGCAGAGAGCACATTTTGTTATTTAAGCAAAAAGACAGAAGTACCATAACAATTTTAATGACCTGTTCCAGGAAAAGAATGATTACAAGGTTTAGATTTTACTAAAATACTACACCAGAATAACTTTTTCATGTTCATTTTACATGATGACTCCTGTCCATGCAGTTACAATGCATCGATAAAGCTACTATGAGGTGAGGAAGCAAGGATATGATCTCTTACTGTATCCAATCTTTATTAATAGGAAACACCAAGAACCGGTCTATCAACATTGAAAATAAGCCAGGGTAAAAGAAGTTTTATTCAGCAATTTCCTTGCAGTCAAAACTATCACACTGCAATCTGGTAAGTTAAATTTGGAAACAGAGCAAACATCCAATTGGAATTTCTGTGGTAATTCCCAAAATTAGAAATTGCGGTGCACATCAGCACATACGTGCCTCAAAGTCTGATTGTTGCAATTACCACTTAAGAGGTATTTAGACAGACAGTTAAACAGGCATTAAAGGATGTATTCCATATGTGGGCAAATAGGATAAGTGTAGAGGTCAGCATTGAGATAGTGGGCTGAAGGGCTATCCCTGTGTAGCAAACTCTCTGAATATATTTAATACACAACTTGTGCTCAGTTAGATGATCACACTCAAAGTGACAATGGAAAACTAAGTTTGGTTTTAACAGGATGTAAAATCAAGAAAATACTATAGTGTTCTTGCTTTGAAATTGTAATAGAACAGCTTTCAGTTTTTTATGCTGTGGAATACTTATAGACAGTACATCATTTACTGCAATCATCCATGCAATCATGACCCAGCGAGAAGTCCAACCTTTCCGAAGGAGAGGAAAGATAGAAAATTAACAGCAAAATAAGGCCCCAAACGTTCAACATATACCAGCAAGTCATTGTTTGTGTTAATCCACCCAAAATGGAGAAAATCTAAAAGAATTCAGTTTGCATATACAGTACAGTATATTTGGATCTGGATTGATGTCGTGTGTATACTGCCTGAAAGCTACAATCTCTGTACCTGTTAGTTATGAATGCACCGTCCATGGATTATAAGTGGTTTTCCAGTAAACTGAATGCACTTATATAAATATATCAATAAGAAAAATAGGAAATAGAATACACTGATGTGAAATTGAAATAAAAGACTTGATGAGAAAAGAAGATAAATGCCATGATGATACCTCATATTACAGGCTATTATTCAGTTGCAATTTTTTGATAAAGAATGTAACTACAGTATCTAGCATTTCATTTAAAATGAAGAAAGTTCATGTCCAACAGATTTGCATGCTAGAAACAAGGATGTTGACAATGTGATTTTCTATAGTGCCATTGGGAGTGCATCTCCTCAAGGAAGCTCTGACAATTGTGATGCATGAATTTCTTTGAGTTTATAGCGATCAAGAGGCAGAGTTTCATATCCTAGCCAAATGTACACTGCTGTCCATAATCTGTTAAAACTTTTCCCCCTTTTTTTTGAGATTGGTTAAATTGCGACATTTTGATTTTAAAAATGGCTTTTTCAAGTCCAACAGCTTTAACAAGCCCAACTTAATGTGGTATGACTACAATAGAGATAGAAGAGGATGAACCCTATTGAACTTGCGTATACAGTACTGCACTGAAGAGGGGAAAAATACAAAGTAGCACATTTGATTAAGAAATTTCCTCAATACTTCCACCTACTATTCACTTCAAGAGCTGAAAATTCAACAGGCGAAAGCAAGATGCTGCCAAATCATATTCTAAATATTGAACCACTGCATGAAAGCTTGCCTAATGTTCTAAGTTTTTTTATTGCAATTATTTTGGAAAAATGTACCAAGATTATTATGCATTTGGAATTGCAATCCTTATGGTACAAAAAGATTACTATGGAAAAGAAACCCACATTTTGAAAGAAACACATTGAATTTGTCTTTCAGCAGTAAGCACAGAGGTTCAATGGAAAGATGCAGGACAGGATGCAGTATATAAATACAAGGAAGTCTCTGGGTGACAGAAAAGTTTCAAGTTAAAATTAAAGAAACCTCAAGGATAAAGGAGTGTTTGAACTGTGTGAGGACACACAGGAGAGAATTATGCCCTGCTTTTGACAACATTTATAATAAGAATAGAAAAAAATAGTTTTTAAAGAAATTTTGTGAATAAGAACTACCTGCAAAAAAGCTGAGAGCTTGAAAATTGGTGAGGGACCCAGATAAAGGGATTTGCTTGATGTCAGTTTAGAATTCATATTCATATCAGAACCAAGCAGAAATAGATAGCTTTATGGTGGGGCTTCTCTTCAAACTGGAGTACAGATACTATGATTGGTTCAGTATGATTTTAAACTGGTTTATAAACTCATGGGTAAGACATCTATTATACAGAAAAACATGCATAAGCAGGGATATTTTCAATGAAAATTATATTGATGTAATTGACTCCATTGCAATTGAATCATAATATATATGGGTGGAGCTGAGAAACAGGAAAGGTGTGGCCACATTAGTGGGATTGTATTACAGACCACCCAATAGTCAACGAGACTTGGAAGAGCAAATCTGCAGAGAGATAGCAGACAACTGCAGGAAACATAAAGTTGTGGTGGTAGGGGATTTTAATTTTCCATACATTAATTGGGACTCCCATACTGTTAGGGGTCTAGATGGATTAGAGTTTGTAAAATGTGTTCAGGAAAGTTTTCTAAATCAGTATATAGAGGGACCAACTAGAGGGGATGCAATATTGGATCTCCTGTTAGGAAACGCATTAGGGCAAGTGACGGAACTCTGTGTAGGGGAGCACTTTGGTTCCAGTGATCATAACGTCATTAGATTCAATTTGATCATGGACAAGGATAGATCTGGTCCTAGGGTTGAGGTTCTGAACTGGAAGAAGGCCAAATTTGAAGAAATGAGAAAGGATCTAAAAAGCCTGGATTGGGACAGGTTGTTCTCTGGCAAAGATGTAATTGGTAGGTGAGAAGCCTTCAAAGGGGAAATTTTGAGAGTGCAGAGTTTGTATGTTCCTGTCAGGATTAAAGGCAAATTGAATAGGAATAAGGAACCTTGGTTCTCAAGGGATATTGCAACTCTGATAAAGAAGAAGAGGGAGTTGTATGAAATGTATAGGAAACAGGGGGTAAATCAGGTGCTTGAGGAGTATAAGAAGTGCAAGAAAATACTTAAGAAAGAAATCAGGAGGGCAGAAAGAAGACATGAGGTTGCCTTGGCAGTCAAAGTGAAGGATAATCCAAAGAGCTTTTACAAGTATATTAAGAGCAAAAGGATTGTAAGGGATAAAATTGGTCCTCTTGAAGATCAGAGTGGTCGGCTTTGTGTGGAACCAAAGGAAATGGGGGAGATCTTAAATAGGTTTTTTGCATCTGTATTTACTAAGGAAGCTGGCATGAAATCTATGGAATTGAGGGAATCAAGTAGTGAGACCATGGCAACCGTACAGATTGAAAAGGAGGAGGTGCTTGCTGTCTTGAGGAAAATTAAAGTGGATAAATCCCCGGGACCTGACAGGGTGTTCCCTCGGACCTTGAAGGAGACGAGTGTTGAAATTGCGGGGGCCCTGGCAGAAATATTTAAAATGTCGCTGTCTACGGGTGAAGTGCCGGAGGATTGGAGAGTGGCTCATGTTGTTCCGTTGTTTAAAAAAGGATCGAAAAGTAATCTGGGAAATTATAGGCCGGTGAGTTTAACGTCAGTACTAGGTAAGTTATTGGAGGGAGTACTAAGAGACAGAATCTACAAGCATTTGGATAGACAGGAGCTTATTAGGGAGAGTCAACATGGCTTTGGGCGTGGTAGGTCATGTTTGACCAATCTGTTGGAGTTTTTCGAGGAGGTTACCAGGAAAATGGATGAAGGGAAGGCAGTGGATATTGTCTACATGGACTTCAGTAAGGCCTTTGACAAGGTCCCGCATGGGAGGTTAGTTAGGAAAATTCAGTCGCTAGGTATACATGGAGAGGTGGTAAATTGGATTGGACATTGGCTCGATGGAAGAAGCCAGAGAGTGGTGGTAGAAAATTGCTTCTCTGAGTGGCGGCCTGTGACTAGTGGTGTGCCACAGGGATCAGCGCTGGGTCCATTGTTATTTGTCATCTATATCAATGATCTGGATGATAATGTGGTAAATTCGATCAGCAAGTTTGCTGATGATACAAAGATTGGAGGTGTAGTAGACAGTGAGAAAAGTTTTCAGAGCCTGCAGAGGGACTTGGACCAGCTGGAAAAATGGACAAGTGTGAGGTATTGCACATTGGAAGGACAAACCAACGTAGAACATACAGGGTTAATGGTAAGGCACTGAGGAGTGCAGTGGAACAGAGGGATCTGGGAATACAGATACAAAATTCCCTAAAAGTGGCGTCACAGGTAGATAGGGTCGTAAAGAGAGCTTTTGGTACATTGGCCTTTATTAATCGAAGTATTGAGTATAAGAGCTGGAATGTTATGATGAGGTTGTATAAGGCATTGGTGAGGCCGAATCTGGAGTATTGTGTTCAGTTTTGGTCACCAAATTACAGGAAGGATATAAATAAGTTTGAAAGAGTGCAGAGAAGGTTTACAAGGATGTTGCCGGGACTTGAGAAACTCAGTTACAGAGAAAGGTTGAATAGGTTAGGACTTTATTCCCTGGAGCGTAGAAGAATGAGGGGAGATTTCATAGAGGTATATAAAATTATGATGGGTATAGATAGAGTGAATGCAAGCAGGCTTTTTCCACTGAGGCAAGGGGAGAAAAAAACCAGAGGACATGGGTTAAGGGTGAGGGCGGAAAAGTTTAAAGGGAACATTAGGGGGGGCTTCTTCACACAGAGAGTGGTGGGAGTATGGAATGAGCTGCCAGACGAGATGGTAAATGCGGGTTCTTTTGTAACATTTAAGAATAAATTGGACAGATACATGGACGGGAGGTGTATGGTCCGTGTGCAGGTCAGTGGGACTAGGCAGAAAATGGTTCGGCACAGCCAAGAAGGGCGAAAGGGCCTGTTTCTGTGCTGTAGTTTCTATGGTTCTATGGTTCTATTGAATGATATGGCCAACAACCAAGGCATAGTAATATAGAAATATTGTTAAGTTTTAGAGTCAATGTAAGATTGAAGTAGAGGTATATCTGATGAAATGTGCCCTTCATCAGGTTCATTTGTCTTTAAAGTATAGTCTAAAAGCAACATCAGATAATTTGGTCAAACAGAATTTTCTAGCTTGAGTAAAGTTCCCCTTTGTTGATTGGCTAAGTTTAATGGCATAAATATCCAAGAGGGATATTTGTAAACATTTGGCCCCTTGACTCAACCTACGTTAAACATAGAAAATAGAACATAGAATAGTACAGTACAGTACAGGCCCTTCGGCCCACATTGTTGTGCCCATCCTCAAACCCTGCCTCCCATATAACCCCCCACCTTAAATTCTTCCATATACCTGTCTAGTAGTCTCTTAAATTTCACTAGTACATCTGCCTCCACTACTGACTCAGGCAGTGCATTCCACACACCAACCATTCTCTGAGTGAAAAACCTTCCTCTAATATCCCCCTTGAACTTCCCACCCCTTCCTTAAAGCCATATCCCCTTGTATTGAGCAGTGGTGCCTTGGGGAAGAGGCGCTGGCTATCCACTCTATCTATTCCTCTTAATATCTTGTATACCTCTATCATGTCTCCTCTCATCCTCCTTCTCTCCAAAGAGTAAAGCCCTAGCTCCCTTAATCTCTGATCATAATCCATACTCTCTAAACCAGGCAGCATCCTGGTAAATCCCCTCTGCACCCTTTCCAATGCTTCCACATCCTTCCTATAGTGAGGCGACCAGAAATGGACACAGTACTCCAAGTGTGGCCTAACCAGAGTTTTATAGAGCTGCATCATTATCTCGTAACTCTTAAACTCTATCCCTTGACTTATGAAAGCTAACACCCCGTAAGCTTTCTTAACTACCCTATCTACCTGTGAGGCAACTTTCAGGGATCTGTGGACATGTACCCCCAGATCCCGCTGCTCCTCCACACCACCAAGTATCCTGCGATTTACTCTGTACTCTGCCTTGGAGCTCGTCCTTCCAAAGTGTACCACCTCACACTTCTCCAGCTTGAATTCTATCTGCCACTTCTCAGACCACTTCTGCAACCTATCAATGTCTCGCTGCAATTTTCGACAATCCTCTACACTATCTACAACACCAGCAACCTTTGTGTTGTCTGCAAACTTGCCAACCCACCCTTCTACCCCCACATCCAGGTCGTTAATAAAAATCACGAAAAGTAGAAGTCCCAGAACAGATCCTAGTGGGACACCACTAGTCACAATCCTCCAATCAGAAATTACTCCCTCCATCACGACCCTCTGTCTTCTGCAGGCAAGCCAATTCTGAATCCATCTGGCCAAACTCCCCTGGATCTGACTTTCTGAATAAGCCTACCATGTGGAACCTTGTCAAATGCCTTACTAAAATCCATGTAGATCATATCCACTGCACTATCCTCATCTATATGCCTGGTCACCTCCTCAAAGAACTCAATCAAGCTTGTTAGATATGATCTGCCCTTCACAAAGCCATACTGACTGTCCCTGATCAGACCATAATTCTCCAAATGCCCAGCTTTCCCACCACAGACGTGAGGCTCACTGGTCTATAATTACCTGGACTATCCCTACTACCTTTTTTGAACAAGGGGACAACATTTGCCTCCCTCCAATCCTCCGGTACCATTCCCGTGGACAACAAGGACATGAAGATCCTAGCCAGAGGCTCAGCAATCTCTTCCCTCGCCTCGTGGAGCAGCCTGGAGAATATTCCGTCAGGCCCCGGGGACTTATCCATCCTAATGTATTTTAACAACTCCAACACCTCCTCTCCCTTAATATCAACATACTCCAGAACATCAACCTCACTTATATTGTCCTCACCGTCATCAATTTCCCTTTCATTGGTGAATATCGAATAGAAGTATTCATTGAGGACCTCGATCACTTCCACAGCCTCCAGGCACATCTTCCCACCTTTACCTCTAATCGGTCCTACCTTCACTCCTGTCATTCTTTTGTTCTTCACATAATTGAACAATGCCTTGGGGTTTTCCTTTACCGTCAAGGCCTTCTCATGCCCCCTTCTTGCTCTTCTCAGCCCCTTCTTAAGCTCCTTTCTTGCAACTCTATATTCCTCAATAGACCCATCTGATCCCTGCTTCCTAAACCTCATGTATTCTGCCTTCTTCCACCTGACTAGATTTTCCACCTCACTTGTCACCCATGGTTCCTTCACCCTACCATTCTTTATCTTCTTCACCGGGACAAATTTATCCTTAACATCCTGCAAGAGATCTCTAAACATCGACCACATGTCCATAGTATATTTCCCTGCAAAAACATCATCCCAATTCACAACCACACGTTCTAGCCTTATAGCCTCATAATTTGCCCTTCCCCAATTAAAAATTTTCCTGTCCTCTCTGAGTCTATCCTTTTCCATGATAATGCTAAAGGCCAGGGAGCGGTGGTCACTGTCCCCCAGATGCTCACCCACTGAGAGATCTGTGACCTGATCTGGTTCATTACCTAATACTAGATCTAGCATGGTAATCCTCCTAGTCAACTTGCCAACATACCGTGACAGGAATTCGTCCTGGACACACTTAACAAAATCTGCCCTATCCAAACCGTCAGGGAATCCTGTACAAGCACTACTAAGTTTTTTTGAACTTCTTATTTTTTTTTAAGTTTCTTCCCATCTAAAAAATAGTCTACGCCTTCATTCATTTTACAAAACTGCAGGACAATGCACTTCCCTACACTATATTCCATTTGCCACTCTTTGCCAATTCTCCCAATCTTTCTAAGTCCTTCCTGCTTCCTCAACACTACCTGCCCCTTCACCTACCTTTGTATCACTTGCAAACTTGGCCACAAAGCCATCAATTCCCCATCCAAATCACTGACATATAACTTGAAAAGAAATGGTTCCAATAAACAGTCCCTGCAGAACATCAATAGTCACTGGCAGACAACTAGGAAAGTCCCTTTACTTCATGCCACTCTGCCAATCTTCGAAATATGCTAGTATTATCTTTCCTGTAATACCATGGGCTCTTATCTTGTTAAGCAGCCTCATGTGTGGTACTTGGTAAAGGCCACCTGAAAGTTCAAGTAAACAACATCTGTTAGAGTGAGTTTTTTGGGTAGATGATTTGTTTACACTTAAATGACTTTGGCCACCAGACTTCTATTTGACAAAGTACTGTGGATTGAGTGCACCACAATGGGCTTCCTAAAACGGTGTGAATACCAGATGCTTCTGACGCCGTAGTTTGACCTAATGTTGTAGTTTCGAAGACAGTATTATCTATACATTATAAATATTAATTGTCTTCTATGTTAGCACGGGAAATGCCAAATAAATGTACCGTAGACTTAACTTACATTCCTAAAGGCTGTGGATACCAACCCAGACATGT
Source organism: Mobula birostris (assembly GCF_030028105.1). Lineage (NCBI taxonomy): Eukaryota > Metazoa > Chordata > Chondrichthyes > Myliobatiformes > Myliobatidae > Mobula > Mobula birostris. The sequence continues at coordinate 63,564,163 of NC_092375.1, read as the reverse complement.
TGGCATCAGGAGGTGATATTGATGGTGTGATATTTTGTATGTAGCTTCAATAGGAAGCATTGTCTATGCATTGTCTATAACTTTTTAAGTAGTGATTACCTTTGTGTTTAGCATATAAATATCGAGCCCACATTAAGCTTGCAGACCTTTCTGCGGAAAGCGTCTCTGTCCGTAAGATGCCTGCTGTACCTTGTTGTGTCGAATAAAGAAGCTGCTTTGTATCTACCAGTGACTCTGTCTCTCCGGTAATTTCATCCACGCTACAACAACGTCCACTAACACTCCTTTGTCCATCCTGCCTATTATCTCCTCAAAGAATTCCAACAGATTTGTCAGACAAGATTTTCCCTTACAAAAACCATGTTGACTTCGGCCTAGTTTATCACGTGCACCCAAGTACCCCGAGACCTCATCTTTAATAATCCACTCCAGCATCTTCCCAACCGCTGAAGTCAGACTAACTGGCCTATAATTTCCTTTCTTCTGTCTCCCTCCCTTCTTAAAGAGTGGAGTGACATTTGCAATTTTCCAGTCCCCTGGAACCATTCCAAAATCCAGTCATTCTTGGGAAATCATTACTAATGCCTCCACAATCTCTTTAGCTGCCTCTTTCAGAATCCTGTGGTCTAATCCATCTGGTACAGATGATTTATCCTCTTTCAGACCTTTTAGCTTGCCAAGCACCTTCTCCTTAGTAATAGCAACAACATTCGCTTCTGCACCCTGACATTCTCATATTTCTGCCATACTGCTAGTGTCTTCCACAGTGAAAACTGACATAAAATACTTTGTCCACCATTTCTTTGTCCTCCCACTGCTACTTTTCCAGCAGAATTTTCCAGTAGTCTGTTTAGATACCTTCTGTTGGTTTTTAAAAATTTCCCATTCATCTAACTTCCCACTAATTTTTACTATATTATAGGCCTTCTGTTTTGCTATTATGCTGTCTTTGACTTCCCTTGTTAGCCACAGTTATGTCATCCTCCCTTTAGAATACTTCCACAGCTTTGGGGTGTATTGGCCCTCCGCCTTCCGAGTTGTTTCCCTAAACTGCAGAAATTGTTGTTCTGCTGTCACCCCTGCTCGTGTCACTTTCCAATTAACTTTGGCCAGCAGAAAACTGCAGCACAAAGAAACTTGCCAGGAGACTTTGTACTTGAAACACAGAAAGCAAAAATCCAGGTGCAGCGGGGTATGAGGCATGTTAATGAAATGTTGGCTTTTATTTCAACATAGCTGAATTATAACAATAGGAAAGTTTTATTACAGCTGCACAGGATGCTGGTGAAGCCAGATCTCGACAACCCACTATGCTTTTGGATTTCTCACATGGGATAAAATACCTTTGGGGCCTTTGAGAGAAGCTGAAAGGTCTGCCTTGTGACAAAAGCTTGAGCTTTGCATCAGCACACATTTGAGAGCAGATGGATCACAAGATTCTTCAGAAATCTGACACGTCTCTTGCAAAGTAAGAAGCACCTTGTCTAAGGCCTTAAGAATATATAAGTATTCAGATTAATTTACTGCCATATACACCAATGTGTGAACAAGGAATTTCATTGTGTGAAGCTCAGACAGTTTAAGGTATACATGGTAATACAGTAGAACAACAAACACAAAATAGAAGAATAGTGGTGCAATCAGAGGTGCAAAAAGAAATGCTAAAGTAACAATAATAGAATAATAAAGAAAAGAATTAATAGTTCAAGAACATGGCTACAACATCCCTAATTCTGGTAACAGTGGGCAAGAAATTGTTCTTAAATATGATCATTTGGGCTTTCAAGTTCCTGGCTTTTTTCCCCCCAAAAGGAGAAAAGGGAATGGCCAGAGTAGTAGGTTTCCTTGACATAGTATTAGACTTCCTGAAGCAATACCCTATGAAGGAAGAAAAGTGAAAGAAGGAAGAGACAAGACGGTAATGGACGGATTTTACATCTACTGGTTCCTGAAAGGATGTTTTCTATTGTAGTAGAAACTAAAACTGGAGGAATAGTTTCAAAGTAAGGGAATGTTCATTGAAAAGGATAAGGAAGACTTTCCTCTCTCAAAAGTTTGGAAGTCTTGGAATTCCTCGTCTCAAAATCAGGTGGATGCTGAATTCTTGAATAAATTTGAAGCTGAGATAGATTCTTCATCAATAACCTACTGGAAGGTGATGGAGCTGAGGTGGAAAAAAGAAAGTCAAGTAAAATAGGAATGAATAGTTGAGGCAGCTCAAGATGCTATTCAGTCTGTTGCTGTTCCTGTTTCTTATGCTCTTGAAGGCAGCGTCAGTTGCCATAATGATTGATCGACTGTTTTTATAGTGCCTGTTGTGATTGTGAGCTTCAGTTACACATGAAATCTAAGTTTTTTTTATGTAAAACGATATAAAGTAATCTATACTCTCAATGAGGAAGTGAATGTTGCACTGGTCAGTGACATCATCTAAGTAGGCTTATTTACTTAAAATGCTTCAGAAACATTATTGGTGTGCTTCTGTAAAAACAGCAAGCAAGTGGCTAATAAAATTCTGGATGCCCAAAATGAGAGCAGTTACACCAATCTCCATTGGTGACAAATTTCAATGACATTGATTATTAAAGATGAATCAAGACAAACCAATCTGGCAAAAACTGTGAGAACAAACCCAAAACTGCTATAATTGATTGGCAGGCCAGAATTCTTCTTGAAAAATAATTGATATTTCATAACTGAAAGGTTAAATCTGTTCTTTCTTTTCAGATGCTACCAAACCTGTATTTAAATTATTTTCCATTGCTTGATCTGATATTTTACTTTGTAGCACTGTACAGGCTATTGTGGGGCTAGGTTCTGATTCAAACCAAAGCTTCTTCTGTATTAAGCAAGTGGGAAATCTCAGATCTCCATGCTTAATACATTGAGATTTTTTATTCAGATTCTTGATAGACATTAATTCCACTATTTATAGCCCCAGGTTGTGCTGTGAAAGGAGGAGGGTTTAGCATGGGGATAGCAACCCCATCACTTAAAACTAGAGCTACAGAAACACCAAATGAAGATCCAACAACTTCATCCTTGGGATAGGAAAGGTTAGGATGGGCTGGATCTGGTGACAATTGGAAACGCCAGTCGAGTGGCTGTCAGTGGCCTATACCCCAGTAGGGATGATGGGATTAAGTAAAAGTCTTAACACACATTGATGATTTTCCTGTTAGACATCAGAAGATTGCTTCAGGTGCAGATTCCTGCAATATACACTGATAAAATGAATATGTCATAATTGCATTTGTCACACCTGACACTATTACACATTCCTGAAGATTAATACCAACTTTCTGTACCTTTATGCTGGATCCCTGGCAGCTCTGTATTATAGACCCACATCCACTCAGAACTGAGTGTATTGTTCAATTCCATTGCACGTATACCTCAAGAAGCTGTGCTGAGAAGCAGCGTCTAACCTGGATAATATCAAATTCTTCTCCCTGGTTATGCCTTGCACAACAACATATGAAAATCCATTGTGTTTCACATAACAGAAGTATTTTATGATGAGATTTACAGAAAGTTTGTGAAAAAAGGTGAAAATATTGAAGGAGGCATATAAGGAAGCAAATGCACAAGTAGATTTCACAGAATCTGTTCATAGGAAGTTAGTCAAAGTAGGAGAAAGATACAATGCATCAAATAATTTCAGGTAGAATCCAGAGAAACAGCAAAGATAAAGTGGAGTGGGGCCTTATAAAAACAGAGCATGATTTTATAAGTGATGCACAGGGAAAATCAAATTCAAGTTCAAGTTTCTTGCACGTATATACAACCAAACAAAACAACACTCCTCCGGCCCGTGTCACAGACAGCACATAAAACAAAATGTTACCACATATACAATTCAAACTGCATGTGAAGTGTGCAGCACAGGGAAACAGTAATCAATAAACACTTCATTACTTTAGAGATGATACTTTGGTGGTGGCAGGGTACTCACTGGTCTCACAGCCTGGGGGATGAAGCTGTTACTCAGCCTGCGAGTACTCATACCGATGCTCCTCTGGCAGGTAGGCATCCTCAGCAATGCTTTGGGCCTTTCGTGTTCAATGCTGCCAGTAAATGTCACAAATAAGTGGGCGGGGGGGGGGAGGGAAACACCAGTGATCCTCTCAGCAGTTGTCACCTTCCTCTGTAGGGTGCTGAGGTTCAATGCCTTACAGCTTCCATCCCACACAACGATGTAGTCACACTAGACACTCTCAGTGGTGCTCCAGTAGAAAGTTCGGTTTGAATCGAGATAGTTTTGTTTCAGCACTACCCCCAACACTCAACATTGCAGTTCAAAGACCCTTAATCAAACCCAGGATGATGAAAGCTCTTCAATGGAAATAAAAAAACAAGAACTCTTATTTTATTTATCTTAGGGTGCTGCCTGACCTGTTGAGCTGTGAGACAGGTGATGTTTAGAGAAGACTACTAATAGGAGGTCAAGGAGTTTACCTTTGCTGAGAAATTACAACAAACTAATAGAATAAAGAAATATTCACTTTGCCCTCAATAATGTTTTGTTTTACAGCTGAGTATATGCAGCCTTGAGTACAAACATAAAAAACTCTTCAGAATCTTGAAAAAATTGCATGCTGGTTAAATTGATCATTTTTTTTTAAAGCACTTTGGATAGCAGGGTGAAACCATTCAACAATCCAAGAGTATGAGAATAGCAAACCTGATTAATCTCATTTATTTTATTTGTTAATCAAATCCTGTACCAATAGCTCTAAGGTTGTGGAAAATCCAGCAAAATAATAGAGAAACATTTAGCATAAAATCTACATTTTGTATTTACAGCATGGTTCCCTATCCCCTGGATTATGTTAATATTGGCACCAGTAAGGTTTCCTTTATTTTTCTGGCTGACTGTTGGTCAAATAACTTACTTTGCATCCTCCTGACATTCAGGCCAGCAGAAGAGCACAAACATTTAAAATTATCATCACTATGCTCATCAGCAACTGTGATGTTGACTTCTATTCTTCTATGAAAGCTGCCTATTGTTTCGCAGAATGAGCACTCCATATTGATAATTCATGAAAAGGTGCTTTAGCACAGGAATAGATATGTGAGTGATGAGAAATACATTTCCATGACAGGTTCCAGTGAATCACCATTATATAACAGAACGAAGAGGAAAACTTAAATTATGTTTAGTTATACAGTAAAACTTTAGTTAATTGCTAGGCCTCTGAATCCAACTGATGAATACTGCTGGGGTTAGAAGACCAAGACATCAAATTTATTTACTTATTTATTTATTGACATACAGCGTGGAATAGGCTCTTCTAGTCCTTTGAGCCACATTGCCCAGCAACCCCTGATTTAACCCTAGCCTCATCATTTGACAATTTACAATGACCAATTAACCTACCAACTGGTATGTCTTTAGACCGTGAGGGGAAACCTACAAGGTCATGGGGAGAACATACAAACTCCTTACAGACAACAGCGGGAATTGAACCCAGGTCAGTGGTACTGTAAAGTGTTGTGCTACGCAACTGCACCACCTGGGAAACCACAAGAATTTGTGTTCTTTGCCTTCAGCCACTATTTCTTGTCATATTACTCAGAATGTTTGTGCTATGGGGCAAATGCACTGAAAGTATTATGAAATAGACACAATTGTTCTCCTAGCCTTTCGCTTTTATTTTCATGTCCAACATTCTGATTTCTCTATCTCACCAAGCGTCAAACCCCATTTACCCATTGCTATGTCCTCATTGATCAGAATTGATTTTCGATACACAATATCTTCATTAGCTTTGAACTGGAATATCCCCATGCTCTCTATAAGCACCACCAGGAAGGGATCTTCCTCTAATGCCCATGTCGCTTCCCCAGTAATCTATTTACACTAACCCAAACACCACTGATTCCATCCGTTCCTAGTTTTACTTTTAAAAAGTCTGTGTATATACATCATTCTTCTGCATCTATCATACCTTTGCCTCACACCTCAGGAATGTTCTGTCAGAATTGGTAGTTATGCTGCCAACTGTTTGGCTGTCGTGATCCAAAATTTCTTGCACCCCACAATCCATCAAAACAACTCTGTCTCATTTTTATTATATTTTAAGATTCTCTTTAGAATTCAAGTTCCCCAGCTAATCTTTCGAAACATTTTCATATTTGCATCAGCAGTTTTTTCTCTTTCTTTAACCTTTTGAATCCATCGGAATTCTTTTTCTTCATTGAAGAATTTATATTTATGAATGATGTTGAATCTTTTATCATATAGAAAAGCAATCACATAGATAAATAAAGTCTTCCTTAAATACTTATCACAGGCAATTGACATAAAAATGAGAGTGAATAATCAAACTCAAATGAAGCCACTATTTCATATCACTCCAATTATAGAAATTTCCTGACCTAGCCGGTAGTACATTCATCATGTATCTGCAGAAAAGGTTTCTATATTATTCTGATGCTATAAACAATGAGGTTATTTCAAACATTGTGCAGCCAACTACAGAGACTGGCTTGGTAGATTCAACATGTTAAAGCTTGTCCTGCAGTTTAGCTTGAATGTATTTGTCCTGTTCATTGTGATTTTCATGTAGGAAGGTATTTGATTTCTGGTTATATATACCATGTTTAATTGCAATTCAGAGATGCCCCTATTTGGCAACAATGGAAAATCCACTGATTTGCCCTGCTGGGGTTTCAAAGAGATGAATTTTAGCTCAGTTTCATTCTGTCAGGAATTCTGTCACAAAAGATTTCAAAGTCAATGCAGCACATCCAACTTTGCAATAAACTGACTATCAAATTATACTGAAATCAACTTTACAAGAACACCTGCATGAAGTAGATGCTTCCTGAGGTATTGCAACAATTCCTCTAAGAACAGTTGTTGACCAGGAAGAAATATCGTAGAATGAAAATCATCATTGAATTGGCTCACTTCCAGGATACACTCTTTTTCAGCCTCTCTTTCCAGTGCCCTTTCTACTTATACAGAGCTTCACATTCCTCTTAATCCAGACTTAAAGCTCTCCCAACTCTCCAACATTCCATTGGAACTTCCCCCTTTTCTTCTCAGGCTCAAACTGCTACTAAATTAGGGACATAGAAATTGAGCCAGGCTTGTTCGACTTCAAGGCTTACGAAAGAATTAAAATTTGGGATACTTCATTTAACATTCTTCAGTCAGCAAACTAATGATCTAGCTGCACTGACATTAACTGAGCTGTACGCTAGATTTCATCATAAAACCTGTTCTCCAATAAGAAACTTATATCTTTGCCATAAATGAAAGGAGGCTAGCATTGGAACAACATTATTTTCACCTTGTACCTTCCCTCCTGTTTCTATCTATTAATTGCTCTGATAACTCAGCTTTGGAGACCAGGAGAGTTTATTTCAGAATTGTCCCCCAAATTTTAGTTTACTCCTTTGTTCCTTGATTCTCACTTTTAACAGACCAGAGTCTCTTTGATCACTTATTCTTATTACTTTGGCTTCTCCTTCTAATGATCTACCGCCTTACTTTTCTTTTCTTCCTTAGTTACTGACACTAGAATGAGAAAACTGTGTTGCCTGATTCATGATGGAGAAATCACCGAGTTTGGTTACAGAGGCTCACTGGGACAGTCCTCAGTTCACATTCTTACTCCCATCCTTCCTGTCTTTCTCCATCTTTCTGCTTTCACCAGTTAAAAAAAAACAAATCATAAATGATTACTGCATAAGGAGGCCACAATGTTAATCTCTGGTAGAGTGATCCCATTGGTTCCACTACCCAACATCCGCACCAATTATTCTGAAGTGTGTATCCAATTCCATTTTGGTTGATTCCATTTCCACCATCCTTCCAGACAATGCTTTGCAGATCACAAGTTCTGTCTGCATCAAAATGAAAGTTCCTCCTCACGCCTTTCCTTCTATGTTTTGCCCCTGATTGTATGTGTATACCCTTTGATTCTGGAAAGTTGCACTCATGAAAGTAACCTCCCATCGTCTATCCAGTCTCCATTAATCATGATTCAGGTCTTTTTTTTGTTCCATAAGGAACAACCATAGTTTTTCTGGTCCAGATTTGTAGCTGAAATACCTCAAGCCTGGAAACAATCCAATTCAATCTATTTTTGCACCCTGTCTAGAATTTACACATTCTTCCTAAAGTTAGACGATCAGAAATGGATACAATTTTCTGGCATTGTCAAATTTTTCTACAAATTCATAACTGCCCACATCTTATTATATGTGCAAAAAGTAAAACCAAAACCAGAAGCAGAAAAAATGATGACGCATTTGCAGAATGGTCCTATTACGTTTCAGTCAAGTTGAGTTGTAATTTAAATCAATACAAAACAAGAGAGCTGTATAATATGTAGATGAGTTGATAGAGGCTGGTTTACATTAACAAAAGTCAATATTTCCTACTGTGTGAGAGATATAAGGAGAAAAGAAGAATGAAGTAGAATCAGAGATGAAAGAAATAGAGTGCAGAAGATTAACAGAAATAATTGAGTAAAAGAGGCAAGTTAGAGACTTACAGAATTATTCATTTTTATTTATGAATATTGCAAAGCATTCCCACTGAATTCAATCATGAATCTGTAATAATATATGAAAATTATCAAGAATTTTTTGTTAATACTGTAATCTATTGCTACACAATTTATGATGCTATTCTCCTCCATCTTTTGCATCTTAAAAAATCTTTGGTCATTATCTTTTAAATTCAGAAATTTTTTGGGGGGGGGAAAGGGGCATTTTTATTTTGCCAAGTTATTATAATCTACAAACAGAGGAGTAAATGCAATTCAATAGCAAATTATAAAAGGGAATTAGATAGAAAGTTAGAAATGGGAAATACTACAAAGTGTAAGAACTGGAATGATTAGAATGTGTCTTCAATGATCTGATGCATAAAAAATCTGATGAATTGGCTCCACTTCCCGAAAGGTAGGCTTCTCCCTGAAAAACCACATTGCCATCAGCTTCAGGAATAAAGCAAATGAAATTAAATACAGTGAACAAAATTTCAATGCTCTTTCTCTTCTAAAATATGTGTTGCTCTAATTGTATGCACCTTTTCCAGATTTGGCATACTTCCACTCTTAAGTTAAATGTTCTTGCAGCACAATGAAAAATAGAGCAAATATATTTTGGGGAGTACTCTCCACAGATGGTAGTGCTTGACTGTAACTTGTAAAATGAATTCAGGATTAGAAGATCGAGCTGATTCTAGTCATCATGTAGGTTCCAAAACTCGCTCAGGTCAATTGATTAAGTAACTTAATAAATCAGAATATACTGTATACTGAGAGTCCACAGAACTAACTCTGCTGTTAAGAGTAAAGTTTAGGATGTTCCCAGTCAGGCAATGAAAAACATCACAGTTATGCTACAGTCTGGGCAAAGCAGTTTTGTGAAACTGCCTCCTTAAAATGGTTTTACATTTGTTTCCACAAAATTGATTTGAAAAAACCCAGCATCTATCAACACATGTAATCTGCAGGTAGATGGTGCTTTGCTGCATTTATCAGAATTCAGCTGCTTAATCTTCACTAAATCCTGGATTTCCATGCACACACTGTGAAATGTGGAAGTCTGGGATTCACTGACAGATTTGGAGGGCAGAAACCGTCAGTTTGTTGAGCTGCAGGACTCCGCATCTAGCAGCAGAAACATTCTTACTGGGACTTCCCAGCACCATGCTGGGCTATCACCTGTCAGATCCAATGGCAACCTGTCCTCCAGACATGGCAGAAGACCCAGGACCCCAGTGACTGTGGAAGAGATTCAGGGTAGAAAGAGGAAGGCTTTTGTTCTATGATAAATTGATCTTGATTTTTAATAGTACTAATCACTTTGTGCATTTTTGTTTCATGTTATTGCTGGAAAAAGACTCATTTTATTTGGAGATACAGTTCCAGCCCACCGAGCTTTGCTGCCCAGCAACCTACCGATTGAAACCCTAGTCTAATCACAGAACAATTTACAATGACCAATTAGCCTGTTCACTGGAATGTCTTTGGATGGTAGGAGGAAAATGGAGCAGCCAGAGGAATTCCCCCCCCCACACACACACACCCACACACACAAAGGAATGTACAAACTTGCTTACAGAAGATATCAAAATTGAAATCCGAACTCCAATGCCCCGAGCTGTAGCAGTGTCGCATTAATTGTTACAGTACTCTAGCTCCCCATGGTAACTTAGTAGGTTTATATTAATTTTATAGTCTTTAACTGCATGAGAATATCAAGGACATTTTGAAAACTACTATACACAATTCCAAATTGGCCACTGGCAAAGATTCACCCTGTTTTACATCAAATGTTTTCAGGCTATGACCTCTGGCCCTTCACATTTTCCACCTATCACCTCCCAGCTTCTTACTTTATCCGCCCGCCCCATCGACTCATCTTCTCCCTCTCTGTTTCATGTATCACCTGCCAACATGTACGTGTACCCTCCCCCTCCCACCCTCCCATTCTGGTTTCTTCCCATTTCCTTTCCAGTCCCAATGAAGGGTCTCCGTTGACTGTTTGTTTGTTTGTTTATGTACTTAGTGATACAGTGCAGAACAGGTCCTTCCGGCCCTTTGAGACACGCCGCCCTAGAAACCCCACAACCTTGATTAACCCTACCCTAACCACGGGACAATTTCCAATGACCAATTAACCTAGTCAGTACAGCTTTGGACTGTGAGAGGAAACCCACACATTCCACCGGGAAAATGTAAAGAGACTCCTGACAGAAGGGCACCGGAATTGAACTCCGAAATGCCCAGAGCTGTAATAGCATCATGCTAACTGCTACGTTACCATGACGAGCATACTATACCCTTCCATTGATGCTGCCTGGCCTGCTGAGTTCCTCCTGAACCTTCATTCTAGATTCTGTTATTGCTTTTCCCTACTATAACCTCGATGTTCTGATGTAAGGAAATGAACTCTACAGACAGCATGCAAAACAAAGCTTTTCCCCTGCTTCTTGGTAGCTATTACAATGATAAGCCAGCTTATCAAATAAAATCTGACACAACCGACAGAGACGCTCTGTTCACAAAGGCAGTTATGTTGGTCAAGTCATGTGATGTGGACCTCAAATGAATTCGTTCCAAAAGTCTTATTTATTGCAGGTTGGCAACTGTAAAGCCACCTTACTGTAGACAGCCATATAAAGAGTGTATAAGTGATTGTGAAGCAGAGCAAAGTAGGTATTTATGAGTGGTGTGACTCTCTCAAGACTAGGAAACATGCAAGGAATTGTCTTTTGAAAGCACCTTGCTATGCTGATGCTGAACATAAACATCAAAAAAGGGAGGCTTGTCTGCGAAAACAAATTTGACAGACTAGTGTTTATTTTGTGGATGTTTATTCTGAACAACAGAGAAAAAACTCAACAGTCACCAAGTAACTTACTGCTGAACTGTTGATGACATTCTTTGATGCGCAGCAAAAAAATTATACTGATGAGATTAAAGACAGTGTGAAAAGAAATCTGATACCTGCTTTTATTCTTTCTGAATCCAGAGGTATCCAGGCAAAGTGGAATGGTGCATTCTTTACATGAAGTAACCACTGAGTATGCTACCTCTTGTTAGCATATTGTCTCTCACATACCCATGTGAATTCCATATAGATAGAAACAGTGCATGGATTTAGTGACAGTTTGAGATTTAACCATGCCAATTGAGAACTGCTGACAAAGGAGCTCTTCCGTTGAAATTAGGTACCAGGAAGGTTTATACACAAGATGTTGATACATAGGGAAGGGCCACAAATATTGCTTATTTCAAATTCTTGGTGTTAATCACTCATCTTAAACTGCCACAGTCTTCCAGGTAAATACTCTCCCACAGTGATATTAGGTGTTGTCTTCCAGGTATTTGACCAATTAACAATCAAGTTAAGGGAATATGTTACCAGCTAAGGAGAGTTTGTGCTTTGGAAGTGCTGATTGTCATAACATTATGGATTGCTGCAAAAAATCACCTTTACTGCATGTTGCAGCCATGGCGTTACATTGAAGAGGCACTGAATACTTTGGGTATTGAAAGAGGGGTAGACCAAAAAGGTTACTTTATCACAAATAGCCTCATGTTCCTTCAGTGTTGTTGAAATTGCTCTTATCAAAACAATGAGTATTACAACATAGTCTTCTCTTGCTATTTCAAGATAGAAAAGATTTGGGGAAGTGGAACATAATACTGTTTAATCTCAAACAAGGTTGAAATTAAAAGCGGTCCTGTTCTCATTGCTACCATCAAGGAAGACGTACAGGAGCCTGAAGACACATACTCAAAATTTCAGAAATACCTCTGCCCCTCTGCCATCAGATTTCTGAATCGACAATGAACCCATGAACAGTACCCCAGTATTTCCCTCTTCCCCTCTATTTTTGCACTATTTATTTAACTTTTTTTACTATATACACTTTTTATTGTAATTTATAATTTTTTTTATTATGTATTGTAATACACTGCTGCCACAAAACAATACATTTCATGACGTATGCCGATAATGTTAAACTTGATTCTAATTGACTCATATTGGAGATGTCCATTGTCTGCCATTGGGTGGTCAAATGCTGATTTTCAGGATAATGCAATGGTTCAGAAATACAATCTGTATCCACTTATTCCCGAGAGAATTCTGTTCCTCTGCAAAATCACATGAAATGTAATCGAGTCAGTACAAGTACAAATGGAGACCAGAAATGGGCAAGAATAGGGTCAGATTTCAAACAATGACGACCACCAAACAATATCAGGCAAACAATGATCTAGCCAATACAATTACTAGCAACTGAAATGATCATTCAAGGTTACATGCATAATTATCTGACTCTCCTGATGATTATGCATAAGATCACATACCTTGGCCTTGTTTGACCTCACATTCAACCTATTGTAATGAAATTACCTGGATAAGTGTGGCTCCATTAGGGCCAGCAGCTTCAGGATTCTGGGATTAGATACGCTACTGGTACAGAGTGGTCTCTTCCCTCTTCTCTACTTTCTTTATTCTAGGTTCCTGCTCCCTCTCCCCTTCCTCAACTTCTTATTTTGCCATTATACTCCTCCCCCTCCTCCCCCCACTTTCCTATTCTGGCTTCTGCCCCTTTTATTTCCAGTCCTGATGAAGGGTTTCAACTTGAAACATCAACTGTTTACTTGCTTCCATAGATGTTGCCTGACCTGATGATTTATTCCAGCATCTTTTGTGTTGCTCAAGAGTTCTAACATCTGTAGAATTGTGTGTGTCCACTAGCTCATGTTTGGTTTAAGTCAACCGAATGCAACATCGGCAATAAATACCATAGGATACACACTGGTAAATCCTGAATGTGGTTTTGACTGAATTGAGAACTTTGTTCAAAATTGTACAGCTTAGTTCATTTCTCCTAAGGATATTGAATTGAACTTTTCATGTATTCTCATTCTATGATCATATACAGTTGATTAAGAATACAGTAAAAAGGGAACATGTATGTTAAACACGAGTTATACTTTAACTTTAGGCATTCAATCAAGAAACTATCAAAGATGCTGGCATGGGACTTAAAAGGGAACTTTTAAAAATTCACCAGCCAACAGAGCTGCTGTGGTACAATTTCTTTTCACTTACCAGCCCTGCAGTCTCCTTCACCCACAGTGACCCTGCAGCAACAGGGTAGCAGGGCAATGATGAGACTGCAAATGCATCATCAACAAGGGACAAGAGAGATTAACTGTCCCACTTTTAGAGTCCAGTGTCAGCCTCCAGATTTGTAGCACATTGTTTTCTGCCAGTCTGGTTGCAGGAATTTCACTTTTGATTGTTACTTTATTGCAGAGCCACCAATAAGGATGAAATAGAAATGTACTTCAGTTCAGAATTTCCAGATACTGCCTTGTGAACTTTACCAAGAACTTCTAACTTACTAGGTGTTCACATTGCAAAAGGTGGGCACACTATTGCTCTTCAACTTTAATCATTTTCGACCATTGATAAGGTGACAAATACCTCAGAGCTGCTAAGCGAGGAAGTTTGCTCTTCATACACGCCCCATGGAGCTGTGGCTGTTTTAGCTTCCCTTTTGTTGAATTCCTTTAACTTGAACAGGTTGAGCATTAAGATTTACACAACATTAATCATCCATGAAATTAGTTTCTCCTCATATTCAAAAACGCAAACACGAGGAAATCTGCAGATGCGGGAAATTCAAGCAAGGGTCTCAGCCCAAACCATCCACTATCCCTCTTCCTATAGATGCTGCCTGGCCTGCTGCGTTCACCAGCATTTTTTAATGTGTGTTGCTTCTCCTCTTATTGTTTTTTTTATATATCAGCATTATCAATATGTTGTACATTTATACACCAAATAGATTGTTTTTGGTTGCTGTGGCAGCAGGATTAAAAAAACAAGATGAAATAAACTCAGATTGCCCATCATGGCATGTAGCAGGGCATAGGACAGATTGGGATCTCTGCTGGGTTCCCAGAACTGTGCAGGATTAAAGTTCTCTTCCCAGGCCAATTTATAGGGATCACTGCATGTTGACCTCTCCTCCACTATCAATGCAAGATGCTAACAGAAAGCAAGGCCCAGATGGGGGGAAAAAATAATGCATCCATTCCTCAGTAGCAGCACGTAGGTTTACAAATTCAGCGGTTAATTCTTATTTCTGTGATATCAATAGAACAACAAATAGCAACATGGTAGAGCGCACAAATTTCAGATCAGAAACACATCATCTGCTACAGTGAATCTGGAAAGGTGTCAGCATCCAAGGACATTCCTTTGATCATGCACATCATTGGGCTAGCTGAAATGGAATTCCCCTACAAATACAATTAAGCATCTCATCATATATTCAGAGCTCCAATTTTCAGCTCTCTCCCCCTCTGAGGATAGACTGCTCTGTAAGACTGATGCATGGAATCACCTGCAGTCTCTAAGTTAATGTTTTCACATTAATGTAATTGGCACTCAGTTGGTCCAATTATTAAATATTAACAGCTACATAAAAACACTGATTAAAATTGTTAACTTTGGCTGCAGGACGAGGTTGCCAGAATATATATTTTAAATTATTTATCCAAATTTGGTTTTGAGGGGGAAATCCCTGCTGCTGATTAATCTAATGAAGTGTGAGACTCTGACCTAATAGTAACATCTCTGAATAGCTTAAACTTTCCTCTAAAAACCTCCGATATAATTGAAAAATATCAAATGCGTGCACTGCACTTGGATGCTAGGATTAGAATTTTCTAACAAACAACACCATAATATTAAAATGGACAGCATAGAGTACTATCAGCATAATGCAATCAGGCTTTCATTGATTTGAATGCCTTGACTCTGAGATGGCCATTCTTCAACGATTTTCAGCAAATCTTTTTGTGAAATCTTCCTGAAAATACACTCTGAAAGGAAGGTACTGTTCCTTACAGAATAATGTTATGGAAAAAAATGTATACACTATAGTGAGAATAATCAACTCCAACTCACAATTCAAGAATTAAATAAAGGAATATATAACTGTGAGGCAGACAGAAAAGCAAATTCCAGGAGAGAAGTGTGAAAGGGAGTATTGGCCATTCCACAAAAGACTTTTACTTTATCGGAGATAAAGCACTCTGTGCATGGAGTTTTTCATTTTCAGGACAAAGGGATTTCTTGGGTCTGGGCAAAGGGAAGAAATATACTTTTTAAACTTTGCTGCATCAGATTAAAGAGGCAAGTAAAAAGAGACAAACAGGTATTTGGAATATTTTGCCAGAGAAGGTGATAGAATCAGGTACAATCAGAGACATTAAGGCAGGTACAGCTCGAGCACCTCTTATCCGAAATGCCTTGGGCCGGAGGCAATTTGGATTTCAGATATTTTTGAAAATTTGCATCTATACAATGAGATACCTTGGGAATGGGACCCAAGTCTATACATGGTCCATTTATATTATACATACAGCTTATACACATACCCATACATCAGAAGATAGTTTTATATAATATTTTAGTAACTTGTACATGAAACAATAACAAGTACATTGAACCAACAGAAAGATAAGCTATCACTGCCCCAGCTGCCCATGCAGACAGTCAGTGGCTGTTTGGCATTGCCATCACTCCCAACTCTGAATTTATGTACTACTAGTAAGCACTTTCTGTCTGACACTTGTTATCACGCATTTATACTGATGCAGCCGTTCAGCATGTTAGATTTTCATCAAGTGATCTTGGCAAACACAATGAATTTCCCTGTTGCTTCAACATCAGCAAAGAATTTATCAACACAAATCTTTAAAAATATACTGCCATGCTTTTTCTTAAACTTCTGCAACCAGCTTGTTGTATATTAACAATATAAAAAGTATTCACCCCTCTTTGAAGTTTTAATTTTTTATTGTTTTTGCAACATTGGATCACAGTGGATTTAATTTGGCTTTTTTTGATACTGATGAACAGAAAACGACTCCTTCATGATGTAATGAAAACAGATCTCTACAAAGTGAGCTAAATTAATTATAGATATAAAACATAAAATAAGTATTCACCCCCTTCAAGTTAGTATTTAGTAGATGCACCTTTGGCAGAAATTACAGACCGAGTCTGTGTGGATAGGTCTCTATCAGCTTTGTACATCTGGACACTGCAATTTTTCCCCATTCTTCTTTACAAAAATACTCAAGCTCTATCAGACTGCATGGGAATTGTTGAGTGAACAGCCCTTTTCAAGTCCAACCACAAATTCTCAATTGGATTGAGATCTGGATTCTGATTTGGCTACTCCAGGACATTAACTTTGTTGTTTTCAAGACATTCCTGTGTAGTTTTGGCTTGATGCTTGGGGTCATTGTCTTGCTGGAAAACAAATCTTCTCCCAAGTCGCAGTTCTCTTGTAGACTGCATTAGTTTTCCTCCAGGTGTTCCCTGTACTTTGCTGCATTCATTTTACCCTCTACATTCACAAGCCTTCCAGGGCCTGCTGCACTGAAGCATCACCACAGCTTGATAAAGCTACCACCATGTTTCATGGTGGGATGGTGTGTTTTTGATGACATTCAGTGTTCCGCTCACACCAAACATGTGTTTAGTTTGATGGCCAAAAAGCTCAAGTTCGTTTTCAACAGACCATAGAACCTTCTTCTAGCTGACTTCAGAGTCTCCCACATTGCTTCTGGCAAACCCCAGCTGAGATTTCATGAGAGTTTTTTTTCAGGAATGATTTTCTCTTTGTCACTTTCCAATAAAGCTGCAAGTGGTAAAGCAGCTGGGCAACAGTTGTTGTATGTTTTGTCTCTTCCACCTCAGCCAGTAAAGTGTGTAACTCCTCCAGATTTGTCATAGGTCTCTTGGTGGCCTCCCTCACTCGTCCCCTTCTTGCACGGTCACTCAGTTTTTGAGGACAGCCTGTTCAAGGCAGATTTACATCTGTTCCATATCATTTCCATTTCTTGATGATTGACTTAACTGTACTCCTAAGGACATTCAGTTACTTGGAAATTTTCTTGTATCCATCTCTTGACTTGTGCTTTTCAATAACCTTTTTGTGGAATCACTTAGAGTATTCTTACATCTTCATGGTGTCATTTTTGCCAGGATACTGATTCACCAGCAGCTGAACCTTCCAAATACAGATGTATTCTTACTACAATCAATTGAAACACCTTGACTGCACACAGGTGATCTTTATTTAATTAATTATATAATTTCTGAAACCAATTGGCTGCACCACTGTTGATTTGGTGTGTCATATTAAAGGGTGGTGAATATTTATTCAATCAATTTTTTATATTTGTAATTAATTTATATCACTTTGTACAGATCTATTTTTACTTTGACATGAAAGAGTCTTTTTCTGTTGATCAGTGTTAAAAAAGCCAAATTGAATCCATTGTGATTTAATGTTGTAAAACATGAAAACTTCCAAAGGGGACGAATCTTTTTAGAGGCACCATATCTTCAATTTTCAGTTCATTGTGATAGATCTTTGCTTGCTTCATGATCAGCAATACTGTTAAGTGGCATATGTTCACTCTGACGTTGACAAATCCACTCTTTCAATACCTAGTTAAAGTCTCCACTTTTTGCTTTTATGCAGTGTTGTTCTATTTTTCAGTAACTTCTTTTTGCCACATATGTGAGGTCACTTCTATAGCACGCTGAGACTGGTGCATTCCTGCAAACCTTCCCAGTGCATTGTGGAATTTTCCATTTGTAATGTTATGTCAGCACTCAAAAAATCTTTTCGGATTTTGGAGTTTCTTGGAATTTCGGATTGGGGTGCTCAAGATGTACTTTGAGCACAGAAGAATACAGACATAATGGGGGTTTAATGTGAATTGGCAAAAAGGGTTGTCATGAAAATTGAGGGCAGAAGGGCCCATTTCTGAGCTGTACCACTCTGAGTCAATGGCTTGTGAGATACATCTGAGAGGAGGTTTCCATGAAGTAGGACCACGTGGAACCTCATCTGTTTATTTAATGTCTCCAAACAGGTGACAGATGAGACATCAGCAGCCAATACTTTCTACTTGCACTAGAAATGTATTCACAACTTCAGGCATCAGCAACACTGGCATCTCCCACGCCCTGACAAAGCAGGGTCACTCTGAGACATTGTGAGGAAGAAGACATAGACAACTGAAGCAAGCTTGCAACTGAAAACCCAGCAAACAAGAAATACAATTAGAAGAAATAAAAAGAGTCCACCATAGTATAGTGAAATGAAGGTAATGATTAGGGTTGTGCAGGTATTGTGCAGCACTTACGAATGAGGCCATAGAGAAAGGAAAAAAAGAGTCTGATGCAGGAGTTGAGAGACAGCAAATCTATTCAGGCAAGAGCTTGTTAAGACACTTGTTAAGATCTTGCAATAAATGGAGGATGAAATATTTTGCTGAATGTTGATGGTGCATGAAATAAGGAAGAGAAATATTGGAATTCTGCAAACTGCCATTTTTCAGGGCCCTAATTATGAAAAGAACTTGAAGAACAACGTAATCATGAGCAGCAACAGACTTCAGCAGAAGTGATCAGTCCTTCCCTGATTAAATACAAGAGCCTGGACCCCATATGACAGTGATCATGTGATGAAGAATCTTTACATAAGTGGCAGAGAAAGAATCAGCCTGAAACTTTCACTGAAATACTTCATTCCTGACCAAATATCACTAATGATTTACTCAAAACTATACCAAATGTAATCTCGCTTTGGGTGTTTGGGTGTTGCACATTTTGCCCACAATTTTTGACGTTTACATCATGAATTTTGAACATCATCAAGAACAGACAGCAACTCTGGTGAAAGGAATCATGGGAGACTGAGACAAAGAAGATTAATAAAATAAATCTTCCAGTTATTATCTCTACCCAAATGCTTCAGAAGCATTTCTGCAGAATTACACACAAAGGAGAGAGAAAGATTCACTTTCTTGCCAAAATTCAGTGATAGCACTGATAAGATTATCTGAATTGTAAAGTATACTCAGTAGAATGTTTCTTACTATAAGTCACAGTTTTGGATTTTAGATTTTGTTAGCAAGTAGACTATCCCCCAAAATGGTACTGTACTGTAAGCTCTCCAATTTTAATCAGCTAAGTAGGCTTTAGGATTAGGGAACAGCATGCATTGACAGCTTGCACTGTGAGGGGAGGAATGGATAGCACTCCACTTGGGGACAATGGGAAACTGTAGGTCAGTGGACTCTCTTCCGAGAAAAATACTTTCTCCCAGATTCCTCGATTGTTTTATGCAACCATTGCAACCACAACTTCAATGAAATTCCATTTGCTAATTGGCAGTACAGGACTACAAAGGATATCTGATCAACAGTTGGTAGTCTGAGATGGCGTAATAAGGAACAATACGTGTGTGGAATTCAGGGCAGAGAGTTTGAAACATGCAAATAATAAATCTCTTCTGAGTGAGAATTCCATATTATGTGGTACAGAATGTCACTGCCTTCAAATCATTCCCCTCGAAATTCAATGTCATTGTTTCTTTTGATGAGCTGTTGAAATTATTAAGACCATCATTTACAATGTAATTTTTATTCTTATTTTTTATTCTTTCTACTTCTTTTCTAACATTTATACCTGTGCACTTGTAACGCTACTGTGACACTATAATTTCCTTTTGGGATAAATAAAATATCTATCTATCTATCTAATGCAGCAGAAAACAATCCATGATCCAGGTCATAGCAACCGTGTACTCTTCTTAACTAATTCTGTTACCATGTGACTTCTTGCTCTGCAAATTGACATATGGGGCGCTTTTCCAAACTGACCATTTGATTTCTTTGTTAAGAATTCCCAAAGGCGGGAGGAGAAGATGGTGGTGCGACGCAGTGCGCGCAGCTCTCCGGTGAAATGATATCGTATTTGTAAGTAGGACACCATGCACAATTCTGATTTGATAGAGACAGACGTGAGAAGCACAGAGGAACATCTGGAGAAACTTCTGAAATGCCCGGTTCACTGCCGCTGCTGCTGTGTGATCGAGAATCTCCAGAGGGAAGGCCCCAAAATCCCCGGCTTTGCGTGCTGCTGGCGACCGAGGCTGGGGTCGAAGCGTTTGGCAGAGATGGTGCTCAGTACCTCGGTGTCGGAGGGCTGGTTGGAGGCTCGAAGTTTTCGGATGACTCAGAGTCGTACTGTGGGCTGGCATGGAGGGGAGAGTTTTCTTCCTTCTCCCGTTTGCATGAGATGTGGGACTTTCGAGAGACTTTGGACTTTTTTACTGTGCCCATGGCCTGTTCTTCATCAAGTTATGGTATTGTTGTACTGTTGTAACTATATGTTATAATTATGTGGTTTTTGTTAGTTTTTCAGTCTTGGTCTGTCCTGTGCTCCTGTGATATCACACCAGAGGAATATTGTATCATTTCTTAATGCATGCATTACTAAATGACAATAAAAGAGTACTGCGTGTCCTCATAATCTAATCTAATATTAACTAGACTAGTCGCAATGTTAAGGGACTGTCTAATCCACTGCACATATGAAGTGACGTGGTGGCATAGTGGTTAAGTTGTTGGTTCACTAGCAAGAACCAAGATACAAAGATATGCATTCAAATCTCAAAATGGCAACAGAAGTATTTCAATCCAAATTTTGAATAACATGGGCAATCTTTAACAAGTTATTATCCTAACTATAAAACTAATTACTGCCCACTAAGCTGCTGGCATTTAGAGCAGCAATGAAGTTTCTCCACCCCTGTCCTTGGTCATCTTTTCTATAGTGCTCTGCGTGTGGTTCAGGTTCCTCAGTCGCATACAGATATAGAAGGATTCTTAATTGCAGTTTCCATAACAATTTTTGTTTGACCAGTCAAGGTTGTCAGTCCTGAGCTAAACCTCCAAACTTGGAGCACCCATGAACTACTCTTAGCGTGGATCTACCTTGTGACCTGTTTGGCATGGGTGACCCTGCAAAGAGCCAAAGCACAAGGCCCTGACTCCAGTCAATAGAGCTCTCCAGGTCATTGAGGCATACAAGCCTCCAAAACCTACCACAAGGTTGTGGTCTTCTTGGAGGCACTGTCCACAAAAAGGGAAATTAGAGGTGGCTAGTGAATGCCATCACCATTGATATCCAAGAGGGAATAATATTATTTTGGAGATTTAAATGTTTTATTCAACAGTAAACGTGTGCAACCTTCTGCATTCAATCCTTCCTCTGTATGAGATTGGTCATTTAAATTGTATTAAAACTAGCCTTTATAAACTAGGCTAAGCTGTTTACTATTATTTAACAACACTGTAAACAGATCTTCAATGAATCACTCTGCTGAAATCTCATAATCTCAATTGATACCTAGATCTTAAGGAAGACACTGCTAAATGCACCAAGTTGTTCAAACTTCATTTTACACCATTTTTCAAATAATATTATATTTTGGCAAACAGCCCAGCTTTCACCCTGAAACCATTACAAAAATAGCATAAACATGGTATCTAAATGACAACTTCAGCCTTGAATAATTTGTGTGACTGTATTAAAAGATAGAAGATCATGCTAACATTGATATCAATTACAATAAGCACCAACTAGAATTCACATCCAACAAGCTGGGAAGAAGATAAAAGTAGTGATAGGGATCCATAGTT
This sequence comes from Mobula birostris, assembly GCF_030028105.1. Taxonomy (NCBI): domain Eukaryota; kingdom Metazoa; phylum Chordata; class Chondrichthyes; order Myliobatiformes; family Myliobatidae; genus Mobula; species Mobula birostris. The sequence continues at coordinate 63,542,087 of NC_092375.1, read as the reverse complement.
ATAGGAGTAGATAAAAGATTCTGTGGATGTGAAAGAGACAGGTCTCCTCCCAAGAACAGTGAGCTGCTAACTGTTTTATTTACTGCTTACCTGTGCTGTGCACTACATCCACTTTGAATTATGTTTTCTTAATTCATTTGTGGTAATACTTGTTTTTTTGTGCTGTGTGTGATATGTTTTGCAGGTGCACCATGGTCTGGAGGAACATTGCTTTGTTTGATTACATATAATGTATGTACAGTCAGATTTCAAAAAATTTGAACTTGAGTTGAATACCCAAATGGTAAGTTGCCTCTTCTAGGGAAAGTATGATCTGCACAAAAAAAAAGATGGGTTACACCTGAACTCGAGGAGGACCAATATTCTTACAGACAACTTTGCTGGAGCTGTTGGGAGGGTTTAAACTAATTTGGCAGGGGGGTGAGAATGGGATTGATAAGGATGAGGATGAGGTAGTTGGTACAAGTCAGTGCAGTGTATAGCAAGAAGGACATGGAAAATAATAGGCAAAATTGCAGTCAGTGGGATGAGGTGAAAATAACGTGGGGGGTAAAATCAAAAGGGTTGATGAATAGAAGACCGAAGGTGTTATTTTTGAATGCATGCAGTAATACGGATAAGGTGAATGATTTTGTAACACAGTTATATGTCATTGTGGGTATCACTGAGCCATGGCCGAAAGATCATACAGCAGCTGAGGGCTTAACATCCAAGAATACACATTGTACCAAAAGGCCAAGCAGGTAGGCAGAGAGAATGGAATGGCTCTGTTGGTAAGAAATGAAATCAAATGCTTAGAAAGATGTGATGTAGTATCGAAAGATGTAGAATTTTGTGTGCAGAGTTAAGAAACTGCAATGTGTTAAAAACCCTGATGGGAGTTACATATAGCACTCCAAATAGTAGCCACGATGAGGGATACAAATGACTATGTGCGACAGAAAAGGCATACAAAAAGGGCAATGTTACAACAATCATGGGGGGGGGTTTCAATATGCAGGTGTACTGGCAAAATCAGGTTTGTGCAGGATCCAAAGAGTGGGAGATTGTAGACTATCTACAAAATGGCTTTTTTAAATGCAGCTTGTGACTGAGCACATAAGGAGAAGGCAATTCTGGATTGGGAGTTGTGTTATGAACCAGATTTGATTAGGAAGCTTAAGGTAAACAACCCTCAGGAGACTGGTACATAATATGATAGAATTCACTCTGCAGTCAAATAAGGAGAATCTAAAATCCGATCTAGTAGTATTACAGTGGGTTAAAGGGAATTATACAAGCATGAGAGGAGCTGGCCAAAGTTGATTGGAAGGGGACACTAGCAGGGATGATGGCAGAACAGCAACGACTGGGAGCAATTTGGATGGTGCAGGATAGATACAGTATATCCCAAAGATGAAGTCGTACTCTAAAGGTAGGATGCACAACTGTGGCTGACAAGGGAAGACACAGAAAACATGAAAAGAAAAGAGAAGGCATGTAATATGGCAAAAATTAGTGGGAAGTTCGAGGACTGGAAAGTTTTAAAAAACCAACAGAGGTAACTAAAACAACTATAAGGATAGAAAAGATGAAATATGAAGGTAAGCTAGTTAATAATGTAAAAGACCCTACAAAAAGTTTTCTCTATAAAGAGTAAAAGAGAGGCGGGAGTGTATATTGGACTGTTTGAAAATGATGCTGGAGAGATAGTAATAGAATACAAAGAAATGGCAGACAAAATTAATAAGTATTTTGTGTCCGTCTTCACTGTGAAAGGCATTAGCAGAAAGCCAGAAATATGAGAGTGTCAGGAGGCAGAAGTGAGTGTTGTTGCTATTACCAAGGAGAAGATGCTTGGGAAGCTGGAAGGTTTGAAGGAGGATAAGTCACCTGGACCAGATGGACGACATACCAGGGTCCTCCATTCTTTAAGAAGGGAACAAGGCAGAAAAATGGAAACTGTAGGTCAGTTAGCTTGACTTTTGGGTTGATAAAATGTTGGAGTCCATTATTAAGGATGAGTTTTCAGAGTACTTGGAAACACATGACAAAATAGGAAAAAGTCAGCATGGTTTCCTTAAGGAGAAATCTTGCCTAACAAATGTGTTGGAATTTCTTGGGGAAATAACAGGCAGGCTAGACAAAGGAGAGTCAATGAATGTTGTTTACTTGGATTTTCAGAATGCCTTTCACAAGGTGCTGCATATAATGCTACTGAAAAAGATAAGAGGTAAAATAACAGCATGGATATATGATTGGCTCACTGGCAGGATGCAAAAAATGGGAATAAAGGGGATCTTTTCTGGTTGGCTGTCCATGACTAGTTGTGTTTTGCAGCAGTCGGTGTTGGGACAGCTTCATTTCACGTTATATGTCAATGATTTGGATGATGGAATTGATGGTTTAGTGGCCAGGTTTGCGAATGATGCAAATATAGGAGGACAGGCAGGTAGTATGGAGAAAGCAGGGAGTCTGTAAAAGGACTGAGACAAATTGGGAGAATGGGCAAAGAAATGGCAGATGTAGTATAGTGTAGGGAAGTGTCTGGTAATGCAGTTACGTAGAAGGAACAAAGGCATAGACTATTTTCTAAACAGGGAGAAAATTCAAAACCCAGAAGTGCAAAAGGACTTGGAGATCCTCATGCAGGATTCTCTAAAGGTTAACTTACAGGTTGAGTTAGTGACAAGAAAGGCAAATGCAAATTTACCATTGATTTTCAGAGGACTAAAACATAAAAACAAGGATGTAATGCTGAGGCTTTATAAGGCATTGGTCACACTGCACTTGGAGTACTGAGAGTGGTTTTGGGCTCCTTATTCATGAACATATGTGTTGACATTGGAGAGGGTCCAGAGGAGGTTCATGTAAATGATCCTGGGAATGAAAGGGTTAACATATAAAGAGTTTTTGATGGCTCTGTGCCTTTACACCCTGGAGATTAGAAGAACAATTGGGGATCTGATAGAAACCTGTTGAATATTGAAAGCCCAAGGAAGAGTAAATGTAGAGAAGATGTTTCCTCTAGTTGGGGAGTGTAGGACCAAAAGGTACAGCCTCAGAATAGACAGACATCCCTTTAGAGCAGAGATGAGAAGGAATTTCTTTAGCCAGAGGGTGGTGAATCTGTAGAATTCATTACCATAGATGGCTTTGAAGGCAAAATCATTAGGGTATATTTAAAGCTGAGGCTGAGTGGTTCTTGATTATTCAGGCCATCAAAAGTTACAGGAAGAAGGCAGGAGAATGGGGTTAAGAGGGATAATAAATCAGCCATGATGGAATGGTACAGCAGACGATGGGCCAAATAGCATAATCCTGCTCCTATGTTTTCTGGTTTTATGGTCATTGATTAGAATAAATTTATTAACAGCATCTGTCTATTACCCAGATATTCAAAGTGATATTTACTGCCGCCAGTCTTCTGCATCTCAATAAATATACACTGGAGGGATGAGATGCAGAATAAACACCATAGTAGCATGAGAAAAGAAGCTGCTTCAGCAGCTCGGTAAGAACCATGACTTGCAACATTTCACACTGTGAAGCCCATCAATATCCAAACAACCAAGGGAACATCCCTTTGACAATGAAGAAAGGAGGTGAACTTTGAAGAACAATGGCACATTTCAAATCTTGCTGGTAGAAGGACTTTGAAGAACTCTCCAAAATTGATTTGAAGTCTGTGTCATTCACTCTGTTCAACAGCAAACTAACCAGCCAGGCCTCTTTGTACCATCTTGATCAACAAGAAGATGAAAAGGTCATTCTTCAACTGAAAGACAACAAAGCTCTGGGTGTAGACCGTACCCTTGCTGAATTTCTGAAACTTGGCAGAGCAGAACTTCACTCACTGATCCACAGCATTATCGATTACATGTGGGAGACTACAGACTCCTAATCATGTTTACCTTCAAGAAGGAAGATGCAACTAACTGCAGTAACAGCAGAGACATTTCCCTGGTGTCTGCCATTGAAAATGTCACTGCCAGGACTCTTTCTGTCCTTTTCTACCAGCAGCTGCATAGATTCTGTCAGCCTCAGAGCATGGTGAACACTACATGACACTACATGACAACTCCAACAGAAATGCAGGGACCAGCACCATAGATATACATTAGTGTTACTTCACCACAGTTTTTAATTCTATCATATATGAGATCACTACCCCTCTTAATATTTCTCCCTGATTTGCCTCCATCTTTTATCAGTTTTATGATGGCAAGTGAACTTCATCAATGTGCATATAACAGACTCAAACTCAGGACAGACTAGTGTCATGGAAGGGTGCAATAGGCCCCCGCCATGTTTCTCCATCTTCTTCAACACAGCACTGCAGTTCACCTCCGACAACCTTGCTGCTAAAGTGGTGTTAATCCACATCATGAATAGGAAAGTGTTGAAACTACACTACCTCCACTTCAGAACAACTTCATTCCTTAGCTTGCTCAGCTTCATGTTATTGTTCCAATCAAAAGGCTGGAATATGTCTCCAAAGTTAATGTGAATGTACATTCAATGTGGCCGAAAGAAAATTTAGAACAAAACCAACAGAGAAAATGAATCATCATTCTGAAATACTCTGCTGAGGAAAGAGTAACATTTTCAACCTAAGCTTGCCATTAACAAAAAGGCTATGTAATAAAAGATTTAAGCACCAGATTCATTGATATGAAAATAGGAGCAGAAGCTTGTGTAATACAATTTAATTCAAAATATGCTAATCAGGAATACTGTAGTTGGAACAGCGTCTATAGCATGCTTACTTATCAAGAAAGTCCTATCTTTGGACTCCACGATTTTGAAGATTGCAGACATGCTACTTTCTTCAAAAAACTCTGAAAAGCTAAAAGAGTATTATTACCTAGCACAGTTTAATGTGCCTAGCACTGCAGTAAAATCTTGGAAAGTTATGACAAAGTTGATATTATCTTGTTTCAAAAGTTAACTATAAATAGCTAAAAGCAAACCCTATACCTTTCCCTCAAATTGGACCTCACACAGTAGTCTTGATCTTCCAGGCAATAGACCTTATAAAGTGTTCAGATCATTCTCCCCACTGTTTTGAATGGACCACAGTCAATGAGAAGTTGGAGGTAAAATAGAACATTCTATGAGACGACAACTCATCAGACTGCAACTCAGTTTTGCATTCCTTTGTGGCTGCAAAAGTGGTGAATTGTTCACATGGATGCTGTAAGAATCAAGTGAACAGCACTGTTATATTTGAAAGTGAAAGGTAGAACATATAACTACTGAAAATATATGAGAGGGACTTGCTGAATTGTAGAAACTTTGGGAATTGGAGCAGGTCATTCAACGATCTGAACTTATTCTACAATTCATTTTGATCACATATTACCTGCACTGCAATTATTTCCTACTAAGTTGCTTGATGCCCTTGTTCAACAAATACAGATGGATCTCAATCTTGCAAACTTTAATACTCCCTTTACCAATGCCTCTACTGAAATAGCTCAAGATGTCTACTATCCTCTATGCTTTTTTTGGTCTGTATTCCTATGTCATCCAGAAATAATTTTTAAATTATTTTAAATTCCAACCTGCCACAATTAACATAAATGTAGATTGCAAGCAGGAAGTTTGTGTGTGGAATCACCAACGTCCCTCATACCTGGATAAAAATGAAGATACCTCCCATTACCAGATGATTTTCAATAGTCACGTTCCTCCTCAGATTTTTGTAGCGTATCAGACCAAGTCTATGTCTAATATCGTGTAACCTTTACCCAAAGCACAATGCAGATGCTTTTTTTTCCCCCTTGAACGTTCTGAATTTCATCAATGTATATTAATGAAAGATAAAGGTTTAAAGCAGCTGGGTATCTTTCAGGACGCAAACATGAGAAAATCTGCAGATGCTGGAAATTCAAGCAACACACACCAAATGCTGGTGGAACGCAGCAGGCCAGGCAGCATCTGTAGGACGTTTCGGGCTGAGGCCCTTCGTCAGGACTCACGGAAAAAAAAGATAGCAAGAGATTTGAAAGTGGGAGGGGGAGAGGGAAGACCCGAAATGATAGGAGACAGGAGGGGGAGGGATGAAGCCAAGAGCTGGGAAGTTGATTGGCAAAAGGAATAATGTACAAGGCTGGAGAAGGGGGAGTATCATGAGACGCAAGGCCTTGGAAGAAAGAAAGGGGAGGGGAGCACGAGGAAGATGGAGAACAGGCAAGGAGTTATTGTGAGAGGGAAAGAGAGCATGCATAAATAAATAAATAAATAAATAAATAGATACATAGATAGATAGATAAATAAATAGATAAATAAATAAATAAGGATAGGGTAAGAAGTGGAGGAGGGGCATTAACGGACATTCATGCCATCAGGTTAGAAGCTACCCAGACAGAATATAAGGTGTTGTTCCTCCAACCTGAGTATGGCTTCATCTCGACAGTAGATCTTTCAGGATGTATTTTTCATTCAATTATGCACTCTTGAAGTGAGTGCAGTCACTGCTGTGACTTTATAAATGCAGCACCTAATTCATTCACAACCACGTCTGTACAGAGCTATGAGGTTTTGGTATTGAACCCTTTTCAGTGTTGCTGACTGAAGTGAACATAATGAACAGGGCACCGGTGAAGAAAGTCCCTGTTTCTGATACCATGGGATCTTCTATTTGCATTCTATTGTCTCCATCAAGATAAAGAAAGGCTTCAATAACTTCTTATGTGGAGGAAACTCCAACAGTGCTGAACACGCTTAATAATGCAGACAAAACAGAGGAAGGTGGCATCCAGCGGCCCTAATTCTTTCAGCTAATCCAGTCCCAAGTCTCCTGAGCTAGAGAGAAAAACATTGACAGTTACGTACAACACGTGGCAAGTTATCTCAGGTTGAAGACCTCAATGCTAAAGGGACAAACTGTAGTAGATGTTCACGTTCTTTGTTCGGAGTTACAGGCAACAGTTTAAAATACAGTTCTTTTTCCTTCCAATTAAGTTTTCATGATGCTTAAGTCCTGTTGGACTGTATGGGAATGGCAAATTGGAATTACCAATCGCAAGTCTTGTGGAAGAATTCAAATGCACCAAAGCAAGGTTGGTCATGACCCTCACTGAATCTGAAGATACTGTTATTCAAACAGTACCCCCTCCCCCCCAGTGTGGTAACAGGGAGGAAGTGGACCCCATCTGAAGCCATTCAGAGTGCTCAGTCTGCTCTTCGCTTCAGGGATGTGGTTGGCCAAGTCCAACATGGGAGAGCCGGGCTCGGGCTCGTTCCAAAGGCTCCTCAATGGCACAAGACAACATCAGTGCAGAAGAGACGGCTCGTGGTGGAGGAGTTGAGAAGCCAGGAGGAGGCAGAGCGACACACCAGGGCCGTCTCAATGACCAAGCAGGGCCAATGGACTAATTGGGAGACCCTGGAAAAGAGGAAACTTAGCTGGCGTGACATCTAGGAGATGGAGGGATCTCAGCTAAGTTTTGTCATCAGAGCCACTTATGACCTCCTAACCCACACCCCAGAACCTGAACCAGTGGTGGGGAGAAGACCCCACTTGCTCTTTTTGTCAAGCACCTGGATTACTAAGGCACATTTTAACAAGATGCACCACAAGCCTCACCCAGGGGCGGTACACTTGGCCGCATAACCAAGTTCTCAGACAGCTGGCATCACTCTTGGAACAGAGGCAAATCATCACAAATGCTCTCCCACAAACATCGGCAGGAAATGTCCACATTACATGATTTGTACCAGCAGGCCAACCTCCAGATGTAAGCATTCTGCAGGTTGCTCGGGATTGGAAAATGGACGTGAACTTGGAAAAAAAAGCTTGTGTTTCCCCCAGACATTGCAGCTACAACACTCCAGCCAGACATGGTCCTGTGGTCTACAACAGCCAAGCTAGCATATGTTGTGGAATTGACAGTACCATGGGAAGATGGTGTCGAAGAAGCTTATGAGAGGAAAAAGATCAAGTACTCTGAACTGGCAATTGAGGCTGCCCAGAATGGCTGGAAGACCAAGATTTTCCCTGTAGAAGTGGGATGCAGGGGATTTGTTGCTATATCTACAGCCAGTCTATTGAAGAAGATGGGGGTGAGGGGTCACTCCCTCCAACAAGCAATCAAGTCCTTGTCAAATGCAGCAGAAGAAAGCAGCAATTGGATTTGGATTAAAAGGAAAGACAACAACTCTGCTGCAAGATGAAGACAGGAGGGTATGGAACTGAGAGGGGTGTATCTGGGACGCCAGGTAGCTCCATTGAGCCCTCTGGAGACATTGTGGGCTTATCAACGAAACGTCAAAGAAGGAGGGTGCCCACCTAATGACCCCAATAACGTACCTACCCGCCCTCCTTGTCACCACTCCAAGCTCACTGCCAACATCGAGAGTGCCAACTTACCATAGGGATTGAAACATCAAGTCCTAGTAGCTCTACTATCTACTTGGATTTGAAGCCCTTTAAAATCCTGCCACCTTCTGCTATGATAAAGAAAATTAATGGCTAACCTGCCCAGTACAATTACAACAATGGCATGGACAAAATGATCCACAAAAAGCTTTACAAACTGAATCAGTCCTGTCACCACTCCATCAATCCCCTCTCATTTTAATCGCATTGTGGAAGGTGACAGAATACAGAGAGGAAACAAAACTTTACACAAACATTGCAGCCCTAAACAAACTTTAAAGAGTCAATTTGTTTGTGTCAGTAGTCATTATCCTTAGGTGCCTGGTTTATTTTAACTAAAGGTATGTGATAGGTGGAATAATGACCAAAATCATATCTTTTAATGTATATAGTCATAGTATTTAACTATAGACTGAACCTACAATCCTTTTTGTACCAGTTGCTCCATTGACAATGGGGACTTCTTCAAGAATGCAATCAGACCCTGATGATGTAATCTGATAATTTACCCTTAAGCCTGAACATAGGGAAGTAATGATTCTTTCGCTTAGCCATTCAGTGGGTGTGGCTGTCTCCAAGGATGCCAACATTTATTCCAACCCTTCATTGTGCTCCTGAAGATGACGGTAGGCTGCCCCCCCAGTGGCTTGTGGCTTGTTTGACAAGTTCAAAGGATAGTCACATCAGGTCTGGAATCACATATAGGTAAAACTCACTTAGGTTAGCAAACTTCATTTCCTAAATGTCACTACTGAATTTTTCATTGATTCTATTGTATTCTTTTGTTCTACTGTGAATGTCTGCTTGAAAATGAACCTTAAGATGGTAGATGGTGACCTATACATACTTAGATAATAAATTTACTTTGAACTTGTTTTGTTTTGCAACAATAGTTCCATAATCACCACTACATTAGCTTTTCATTCCTGATATGTTCAATTAAGTAAAATTAATACATAAACTGGAGAAACAAACAATCCACTGGAAGAACTCGGCTCCTGATGCTATTTCAACATACAGCATCAACAAATCCTTTCCCCTATAGATGCTGCTTGACCCACTCTGTTCCTCTGGCAGACGTTTTGTTGCTCCAGATTCTGACATCTGCAGTCTCTTGTGTCTCCTGTCTTAATTCATAAACTGCCAGGTTAAAGAATGAAAATATAGCATATTAGTCCAAGCCGTTGGACTGATCAATCCAGTAACACGAACACAATCCTTCCTTACCCATACTTCCTTCTGGAGCTTATGAGAATTCACACACGGGCAGCAGGTTTTGACAGTCTGCTTGCTGTATTTTGAATCCCCTGTTAGTATAGCAGGTCTGAGCGCGAAGTCCTTTGATAATGGGATGCAGAATGGCAGCAAGATGACACCAGAGGTTGAATTGATTCCTACCAAAACCACTGAATAAGATCATAGCATAAGGCTCCTCTGTTGTGGTTAATATTAATAGCTGCTTAGTGTTATAAGTTGAGAGTCTGCACCACAAGACAGATATAATTATATTTATATTTGGCATGCTGTTCAATTGAAAACTAACTGCTGTGAAAGGTGATCTCAGATGTATGAGAGTTATGTAATTTTCAACAATAGAATTCAAGAAGAATTCAGAGCACACCTTCCTACCAAACAAAATCTGTTGGAAGTAAGAACTAGGACCAGCAAAGGTCTTGTCTACGCTTGTAAATACAGTACTTTCATGGGTTGCCTTGAAGCTAGGAGGGCCAGGAAATATTTGCAAAACTAAATAACATTATCAAGGCAATATTCAAGCCCATCTTTGCCTTGGCAACAGAACGGAAAACCTTCCAATGAAAATGGATGTACCTGGTCTGAAATTAATCGGAAATGCCACCAAGAACACAACATGTAGAAAGTATCATGGTCATAAATGCAAAGCATATTAAAAATATTTTTAACTGAAGTTGAATTATCAGCATTTATTGATTTATCAAGTCAATATATTTAAAAGGAATCTACTCTCTAAGCCTAAGTTTATCTAAGTCTGTTATTTTTATTCTGCCAACCTCATCATTATCATGGTACTGAAATATCCTTTCAGCGGTCTTAAAAGTTTTCAGAATGTGATTGCAGTAGCTCACCCATGATTAAGTTGTGCTGAAGTTTGTAAGGTTGGTGAAAGGACATCCAACTTAAATGGCAAAAGGAGTTTTTTGTTGTGGAAGTTGACACTGTCAGAGAATATATGGATGTAAAACCCTCTGGTATTTTGTCATGCAATGAGGAAATCTGTATAAGGCTCAAGTATGTCAATGCAAGTAAATGCAAAGTAACAACCAACTATAAGCTATAAAGAAGAGTACAGTTGACATTTCAGGTCAATACCCTTCGCCAGGACTGGAGAAAAAAAGCTGAGGAGTAGGTTTAAAAGGTGGTGGGAGGGGAAAGAGAAACACAAGGTGATAGGTGAAACCTAAAGGAGGAGGGATGAAGTAAAGAGCTGGGAAGTTCATTGGTGAAAGAGATACAGGGCTGGAGAAGGGGGAGTCTGATCGAAGAGGACAGAAGGCCAAGGAAGAAAATAAAGGGTGGGGGGGGGCACCAGAGGGAGCCGATGGGCAGGCAAGGAGATAAGTGAAAGGTGAGAGAGGGGAAAGGGGTTGAGGAATGGTGAAGGTGGGGGGGGGGAAATTACTGGAAGTTTGAGAAATCAATGTTCATGCCATCAGGTTGGAGGCTACCCGGACAGAATATAAGGTGTTGTTCCCCCAGCCCATGTGGCCTTATCACAACAGTGGAGGAGGACAGGGATAGACATATCAGAATGGAAATAGGAAGTGGAATTAAAATGGATGGCCACTAGGAGATCCTGCTTTTTCTGGCGGACGGAGCATAGGTGCTCAGCGAGGTGGTCTCCCAATCCACGTTGGGTCTTACCAATATACAGGAAGCCACACCGGAATGGGAATGAGAAGTGGAATTAACTGTTCAAACCAAACTGTCAACCTTTTCTCTCTAATGGACATATCTACTTCCAGCAGTTTCTGTTTATACATTTTACAATTAATTTTTAAGCGTATCTCAAATCTACAAATTACCGACCGTTCAACAGCGCACAATTATAATATTTTCATTATGTTACATTGGCTTTTAAATTAGTAACAGCATGCATCCATTAATATGCAAATGCCTAACAACCTGAATGGTGAAAACGTGCAACATTTACATTAATTTTCCTTCTTCTCTTGTATCTTTTGTTATTAGTTTGAAATATTGCAGTGAAAGAACCTAATGGAGATTTCAATTACATTTGAAGAAATGTTATCATTTCATCCTATTTTTTTCTTCTCAAGTCTGTAGTTAATATGAGATAAATGCATTTTAAGACACTTCTATGTTTTCTTCATATCCTGAAACTACATTCCTCCCCCTAAGCTAAGGGTTCCCAACCTTCCATTATGCCATGGACCAATCCCATTAAACAAGGGGTCCATGAACCTCAGGTTGGAACACCTGCTCTAAGACCATGAAGTTTAAATCTTGGACAACACTTCTTTAAAGATAATATTTAAACATAAGAACATAAGAAATAGGAGCTGGAGTAGGCCATCTGGCCTGTTAAGCCTGCTCTGCCATTCAATAAGATCATGGCTGATCTGGCCATGGACTCATTTCCACCTACCTGCCTTTTCCCCATAACCCTTAGTTCCCCTACTACGCAATAATCTATCCAATTTTGTCTTAATTATATTTATTGAGGTAGCCACCACTGCTTCATTGGCTAGAGAATTCCACAGATTCACCACTCTCTGGGAAAAGCAGTTTGTCCTCATCTCCGTCCTCAATCTACTCTTCCAAACCTTGAGCCAAATCCTCCCTCATCCCATTGTAGTCTCCATTGTTTAGTCATTATTTGATGTTCTCTTCTATTGCAGGTTCAGTTAGTAGATGGGCTCTGACCATGACAAATACTTTGGTGTCAGTCTAATTACTGATATTTTTGCTATCTTGATTTGCAGCAAGAAGGCCACTTTAGAATGGGCATAAAATTCCTGATGATGCAGAAGTCTGGGGAACTAAGTGACATTAATCAAAAGTGCTTAGTCTCTCCAATATCAAATGGAATATGGTGAGAAAGAACAAACTAAATATTGTTCTACTGGCTACTCTTTGTCAATAACTTACAGCTTCACCACTGGTCTCTTTATCTGTAAACTCTTCCATGAGTATTGCTACCATGGTAAAATATTGATGTCACAAGCCACTTGGCTTTGTATACCAAACTGAAAGCGATAATATTATTTCTGAGAAGCAATGTATCAGTTTAACTGAGCATTGAAAATAAATGATTAAGTAGTTAGTGGTGAGGTATTCATAGGCACCTGATTGGCTACATTAATCTATTGATGGGCATTATGCCAACATATACTTTAATGAGTGGCTCACACCACTGCAAAATTCTGTTGCACACGAGACTAAAGATAGTGTGTGCTGCTGAATGACAGTAAAACACCTGAAGGGCTTTCGTTTCTAAAATGTGGGGAGGAAGTCAGATGGGTAAAAGTCTATATCATGCAAGGCTTTCAAGGCAGAAGGGTGAGGGGTGAAGGGTGACGGCTGTAGTGACCGAATTAGCCTGGAGTGACAGAACAGCAACAAGGAGAAGGGAATGGTTCACAAAGAGGTCATTGGGGTCAGGCTGGGAGGTAAGTGGCTGGGCTTTGAGGGCTGCGGAGAGTGATAGGATTGTTGAGTCATAAACACATACTCAGGTATATTGTTTTTGTGTCCTCAATTTTCCTTTACTTTTTTTTATTGGAATGATATGGTGTCATGTCACTTCACAATATTATTTCCAGGCATTGATCTTTCTCCCCAAGATATTTCAGAGACCAAATTCGAAAATCCTTCAGCTGGAATTCAAGTCGATTTGACATTGCTTTCCATATCTACAGTAAATGAAAGGCTATAAGAGAAAACTTCATATTTACAGTATTCTTAATTAGCACTAAAATAAATAGCCCCTTCAAAGACAATTCAATCTTATCAATGAGATCATGATAATTACCTCCATTGCTACTTATAATTTGACATACTTTTAAATACTCATTTAATATCAGTCATAAATGCAAATACTTCAGAAGATTATTTTAAATAAAGCAAGAAACCATTTGCACATTATTTTTATGGATTGATTCCGTCATTACCATTATTCAAACACCATGTAGCACCCCGTTTAGCACCACCTATCTATCACTAGAAAGGTTACATTTTATTTATAAAGCCATTGCTATTTCAACAACTCCAGTCTGGTGGTGGATGGTTGGGCTTTAAATATTGCAAATCATTTCCCTTGAAGCAGCTTTTTTTGACTATTCAGTTCTTTGAGTTACTGTAAAATAAGTGGTCCAAAAAAAAAATGAGCAGCAGTATGCAAGAGGAACAAAGATAAGTTGGCTCTTTTACTTCATCTGTCACACTGACAAATAGTCCGGCTGCAAGTAAATTCTGTTTGAAACTTCATTGGGAATGAGTCTGTTTTACCATTCAGAAAAGATAGATGAAGGCGGTAAATCCCTACTCACATTGGACCAACTATCAAATGAATTACCCCAAGGAGGGGCAAAATGTAGGAACTGGTGTTTGAAAGAGGTTAATAACATATTGAGAAAGATATGATTTTGTCAAATACCTATGACACATCACTAGAAGATAAGCAGCATGCTGGATTCATAATCCTATTGATTCAACAAAACTCTGCTTCACAACCAGAAAAAATGTGCTTATTTTATGCATATGGAATGAGCTAATGTAAAGTGTTATTCATTCAATGCAAGAACAATGTTAGGCACAAAGGGTATTCACTCCAAAAGCAAAGAATAGTGATTTCTGGATATCCAAATTAAAAACACAAAAATGCCCAACAAATCAGGCTGCAAGAGAAAACAATTTAGCATGATGCTTGCAAAGATGCTTCAGCCAAATGTGTGCATAGTGCACACTGATCTCTTTTTGTAGATCATTCAAAACACCTACAGAACTTTTGGCAATAAATAACTTTGTACTGATAGGCTTTGTACCTGTAGTGCCATGGACACAAGTACAGAAGAAAACAGGAGCAGGAGTAGGCCAGCAGGCCCTTCAAGCCTTCCTTTCTACTCAGGATGATCATAGCAAATCTTTGACTGAGCTAACCTCAGCTACCCTTCTGTGTCAGTTCCCCATAATCTCACATTTAAATACATCTAATGATCCAGCCTTCACCACCCTCATGGGCAAAAATATCTACAGATTCACTACGCTCTGAGAGAAGAAATTTCTATGCATCTCAGTTTTAAATGACCAGCCCTTTATTCTGTAGCATGTCCCTTTGTTTATGACTCTGTCACTCATGAAAATAACTCTACATACTAATCTACTTAGAATCTCAAATGTCAATTGGATCTGAAAGATAAAATGCCCTGGACATGCCTTTATTTACTCGTTTCTTGGCAGTAGTTCAATGTATTTAGCTTCAATATTCAATAAATAAAATCATATCATAAATAATAAACTATCATATACTAGAAAAAGCATTGTTAAAAAAACAATATTTTTGTTTCTCATCAACTGCCAACATAACCCACATAAGTGACATTAAGCATTATTCTTTCTTAGTTCCTGGCTGAAAGATTTTGCTCACTAACTTTTAACCTCATTGATAGTGTGTTGTAGCACTTACTTCATTGGCAGGCATAAACAAAAAGGCACTCTTAAAAAAAGGCAATTTATATTTTTGCGGTGAATTTCAGGTAAGCTTCTAGCTTAACTCTTTTGGGTTTGAAATTCTATATTGCACCATTTCTATTGACTTTTTTAGTGAGAAATCTAATGCAGTAAACTGCAGCAAACATTTAATTCTAGGTCTAACTTGCACAGTACTTTCTATATTGAGGAATTAATGCTCATAAGATAACTGTTACATAAATTCACTGAGGAAAAATCTGCATTTTATAATCAGACGGTCATCAAGGCTGTTTCTGGAGGTATTCCATTAAGTTCCTATGCAAACTGAAATTATCTGTTAAATTCATCACTGATTTTATCGAGTTTTAGTGGATGCTAATGCAAGTGGTGACCTTGTTTTTCACTACTTTTGCATGAAATTTTGTTATATTTATGTCAAAATACTGGGGTCAAGCATACACAAAGGGAACTCAATGAATCAAACCTTAAAAAGATTTCAAAGAACATTTTCTAAGAACAAAAATGTGACACCATTTTGAGGAATATTTATAAGGTAGTTGCACAAAATAAAATCTTAAAGCTTTAGAAAACTGAAGGAAAGAAAAGAAAAACAAACAAAGTAAATAATAACACAAACACGAGGAAATCTGCAGATGCTGGAATTTCAAGCAACGCACATAAAAGTTGCTGGTGAACGCAGCAGGCCAGGCAGCATCTCTAGAAAGAGGTACAGTCGACGTTTCGGGCCGAGATCCTTTGCCAGGGCTAACGGAAAGAAGAGCTAGTAAGAGATTTGAAAGTTGGAGGGGGAGGGGGAGATCTGAAATGATAGGAGAAGACAGGAGGGGGAGGGATGGAGCCAAGAGCTGGACAGGTGATTGGCAAAAGGGATATGAGAGGATCATGGGACAGGAGGCCGAGGGAGAAAGAAAAAGGGGGGGGGAACCCAGAGGATGGGCAAGGGGTATAGTGAGAGGGACAGAGGGAGAAAAAGGAGAGAGAGAAAAAGAATATGGGTATATAAATAAATAACGGATGAGGTACGAGGGGGAGGTGGGGCATTCGTGGAAGTTAGAGAAGTCAATGTTCATGCCATCAGGTTGGAGGCTACCCAGACGGAATATAAGGTGTTGTTCCTCCAACCTGAGTGTGGCTTCATCTTTACAGTAGAGGAGGCCATGGATAAACATATCAGAATGGGAATGGGATGTGGAATTAAAATGTGTGGCCACTGGGAGATCCTGCTTTCTCTGGTGGACAGAGCATAGGTGTTCAGCGAAACGATCTCCCAGTCTGCACGGGTCTCGCCAATATATAGAAGGCCACATCAGGAGCACCGGATGCAGTATATCACCCCAGCCAACTCACAGGTGAAGTGTCACCTCACCTGGAAGGACTGTCTGTGGCCCTGAATGGTAGTGAGGGAGGAAGTGTAAGGGCATGTGTAGCACTTGTTCTGCTTACAAGGTTAAGTGCCAGGAGGGAGATCGGTGGGTAGGGTTGGGGGGGACGAATGGACAAGGGAGTTGCATAGGGAGCGATCCTTGCAGAAAGCAGAGGGGAGGGGGAGAGAAAGATGTGCTTAGTGGTGGGATCCCGTTGGAGGTGGCGGAAGTTACGGAGAATTATATGTTGGACCCGGAGGCTGGTGAGGTGGTAGGTGAGGCCAAGGGGAACCCTATTCCCAGTGGGGTGACTGGAGGATGGAGTGACAGCAGATCTGCGTGAAATGGGAGCGATGCGTTTGAGAGCAGAGTTGATGGTGGAGGAAGGGAAGCCCCTTTCTTTAATAAAGGAGGACATCTCCTTTGCCTGGAATGAAAAGCCTCATCCTAAGAGCAGATGCGGCGGAGGCAGAGGAATTGCGAGAAGGGGATGGCATTTTTGTAAGAGACTGGATGCGAAGAGGAATAGTCCAGATAGCTGTGAGAGTCAGTAGGCTTATAGTAGACATCAGTAGATAAGCTGTCTCTAGAGATAAAGACAGAAAGATCTAGAAAAGGGAGGGAGGTGTCGGAAATGGTCCAGGTAAACTTGAGGGCAGGGTGAAAGTAAATAATACATTGCAAGTTCCGCAGGCGAAAACTGTTATATTGGAAGTAAGCCAAACTTTGTTTTTTGAGGGGTCAGTAGGGTTGCTGTTGGAGGACTGAGATCATATATTGGTTAGCTGATCAAGTGGAAATGTTTTATTTAATGTGGAGCAAAATTTTAACTTTGAATTGTTTTTCAGTTTGGTGAAACCCAGCAAACAGTTGGAAAAATAATAAGGAAATGCCTTGCTGAGTGTTGTTTACTTGTTAATATTGCATTCTATTCATGTTTAATGCACTGGACAATTAGCCTGGGCATTTTTTTTTTAATTTCCAATTTTTAAAAAATTTTTTTACAATTATCATGGAACTTTGTCATGGGCTGAATTGATCAGTCTCAACAATTCGAGTGTCCAGGAGATGTGGCAATAAGCATTCAAGCACAACAAAGTAACTTCAGCCTAACTTATTATCATAAACATAGACAACAGAAATAAACAACACAAAATACTACATAAAGTCATAAAGACTTCTGCGTTCATGATTCTTAGTCACCACTTGATTGGTGTCGCTGTTGGGGAAATTGACTTGTTCATGAAACCACCCCTGGGTCCTAGGCACTGATCGCAATTTCCAGCCCCAGCTGAGGTCCATTCTTTCTCATTCCTTCAAGTCCAGATGCAACACTCCTTGAACTTATGAGGTACATTAAAGTCTACACACATAAGTGATAAGCCCGAATCCAGACAGACATTCACATTTTAATGGCTACTTGTTATTATTTCAATCACTCACGTCCAGACACATCTGGACACATTATAATCCTTGGGCTTTCAAAGTACATTAAAGTTTACATATAAACAATAAGCCACAATTAAGAAAGAATCCAACAATCAACAAACATTCTGTAGACGTTAACAGACTTTATATGCTACAAGCTTCAGAAAGAGTTAAGTTGTCATTGACCTGACAGATATTTATTTAATGTTTTACAAAATCTAACATGCATGCTCCAAACTTCTTTGGAGGGGAAAACAGCAGATAATCAGGCCAACTACCTCTGTGATTTATGCCAATAAAACCATTAATTGCAATTAAAGCTAGAACTGAATAATTTAAGTGAAATGGAAAGAAAGGGACGAAGGTAAAATCAACTGGTTCATTGGGAGAAAGGCTTCAAGGATGAAGGCTTAATTCTGGCAGACATCTGTGAAATAAACACATTGCCAAGGTAGCATCCTTGAAAGCGAAGTCAAAAATGTAATCACAATTTGGAATCAAGTCAGTTTTATATTAAACCTTGAAATAAATAATACTTAGTAGGATAAGTAGCATTCAAAATGAATTTCATTCACTGGGAAAGCTTTGGATATTACACAAATAAAACCATAAACAAATGTAAGAATGCAAAAATCTTGCCATGAAAATCCATTTGTTTTACCTTATTAAATATTCATTTCATGCACTCATAATAACATTTTTCACAGAAACTTTAACGGATATTTTAGAATATTTATTTTCAATACGTAAATGTGCTCAGTAAAGGACGAAGAAAATCATTAGAACTACATTAAAACTTTAGAGCCTGATACTGAATGGCCACATTCCTGCATTTAATAAGTTTGAAAGACAAGCAAAAGTATGTCAACCAACCTTGCCTGAGTGTATATTGTCATATTGGAGATACACAAAGAGGGCATAAAAGGTAAAATCTTCACTATGGTTTCGCGTCATTCTATATCAGAAGCTTGGGCTAGGATTACTTCAGCCCTGACCTCGGAACATTCAATTTAAAGAAATATTTGGATTAAGTAAAAGCAATGTTTTTTTTCAATAATATGCTGCAATGCTTAAATAATAATGGTAAGAATTATATTCATAACTGAACACTTACATCATGGCGGTAAGACAGAAACAGACTGATTTTAATACTACAGGGCTTTGAAGAAAAATCTCTGTTGTAATGTATTTTCCCTTCTTGGGCACTATTCAGTGAGACAATTCAGCCGGAAGGTATTACTGCTTAAAAGCAACTAACTTTATTTTTTTAACCAAACAATGACAAGGTGCAAACAAGTAGCAGCAGAAGATTTACTGCTCCATGATTTAAAATATACTCTTGATTCAATATGGGGAGGGAGGAGGAAATTAATTAATTTCTTTTATATTGGATCAATTTCTAGCCCTAACAGCAAGGCCAATTGCTGATGATTAAACCTACAGAATTGATAGCGACACATTATAATTTGACCATATTACGACTAAGTTCTCAAAAAGGGGATATGCCTGAAGATGGATTTCCTTAATTTTCTGGCAGTTATGTCTGCCAACAGGCCTTTTCAACATCCATTCAATCCTTTCAATGTTGCATAGATATCATAACATGTAAAATTTATCTGAGTCTTTTATTTCTACCATACATAGCTACAAATAGTGAAAAATTGGAATAATTTCAGGTGTTTTAGCGTTATTGAAGTCATTCAAGTTCTGACATCATATTTGTGATGCAAGATTGCATTTATATAGGTGAGGGTAGTCAATATCCTTTGGATTAAGGATGCAAGGCTAATATGATGGCCAGTATCCTCTTTAAACCTAGGATACTCAACATGCATTTAATAGGGTTCTTCATCCTACCCCATCAGGGCTGTCTAAAGGAATAATCAACTACTTCTCAAGTAATTTCTAGATGATTATTTCTAGTTGTTAAGGGCTATAGCTATATTAAATGTAGAAGGATGGAGAGTGGGCACCCTAAGAGATCAGCAGTTTTGCCTCTGCCTCTGGAGCAGAGGGGTGGGAATTTTAATGAACATTGCTCCTCAGTGTTTGCTGAGGAGAAGATTATAGCGCTCAAGAGATGTTTCAGAGGAGATCCTTATTAGCAGGTAGAGACAATGTGGATCATGTTACAATGGGAAAATTACTGGAGGGAGTCCTGAGGGACAGGATCTACCAGCATTTGGACAGACAGAGTCTGATTAGGAGTCATCTGCATGGCAAATTATAGGGTTTCTTTTGTGAAGAGGTAACTCAAACGTTGATGAGGGTAGGGCAGTGGATAGTGTCTATTTGCACTTTAGCTCTCTCTGGATTCCATGGGACCTAACCTTCCAAGCTAGCCTGGCATGCCAGACCTTTTGAAGGCTTTGTTAGTTAGGTGGATTCAAAATTGGTCTGGAGGTGGGAAGCAGAAGTTGGTGGTTAAAGATCATTTCTCACAACGAAAGGTGGTGACTAGTGGCGTGTTGCAGGGGTTAATGTTAGGATTCTTGATATTTGTTATTTATATGATCTGGGTGTCAATGCACCAGGCTTGTACTTTTACAGATGATACAAAATTAGGAGGCTTTGTTGATAGTGAAGAAGGTTAATATAGATTACTGCGGGGGGTGGGGGGGGGTGGATCTTGATCATTTTGGGAAGTGGATCCAGGAGTGGAAAATAGATTTCAATACAGGTAAGTGAGAGGTGATGCATTTTGGAAAGTCAAACTAGCATTGGACTTGTACTATGAATGGTAGAACTCCAGGGAGTGAATGGAACAGAGGAACCTTGGAGTACAACTACATAGTTTGTTCAAAGTGGAATGATGTCATAGAGTCATACTGTCATACAGCACTATAGCACAGAAACAAGCCATTCAGCTTATCTAATCTCTGCCATACTGCTATTCTGCCTAGTCCCATTGATTTGAACCATAGAGCTCCATATCTCTTCCAATAATGTAACTATCCAAATTCCTCTTAAATGTTGCAATCGAACGCACATTCATACCTCTCTAAACCCCTCATAATTTTGTATATCCCTATCAAGTCTCCCCTCATTCTCAAAGTAGGCAGGATGGTTTTAAAAAAAAAGGTGATTTGCACACCGGTCTTCGTCAGTCAGGGTGTTGTGTGTGGGAGTAGCACACAGTATATGATGTTGTACGTTTATCAGTAATTGGTGAGGCTGCACTTGGAGCACTGTGTACAGTTTTGTTCACTTTGTTATAAGAAAGATTTGGTTCAACTGGAAAAAGTGCAGGAAAGATTTACAAGGACATTGCCAAGACTAAAGGGCTTATGTCATTGGGAAAGGTTGACTACACTAGGTCTTTATTCCTTTGAATGTAGGAGAATGAGGAGCAACCTAATAGATTGCTTAAAGTTATAAGAAGTGCAGATAAGGTGGATGGTAGCAGTATTTTCCCAGAGGACAGGAGTCCATAACTAGGGGCATAGGTTTAGGGTGAAGACTTAAGTACCACCGGGGGGGGGGGGGTCAATATTTTCACACATAGGGTCGGAGTAAATGAAACATGCTTCCAAAAATGGTTCAGGGAGGTAGAATAGTATCTTTTAAAAAACACTTAGACAGGTATATGGAGTGGAGAAGCTTTGAGGGATATGGGCAGAATGCAGGAGTTGTTAGGATGAAGAGTCTATACCCATGTTGTATTGCTCTATAATGTTACACCATTATGCCTTGAATCTACAGTTACTTGATACTTCTCATTGTGGCTTGAGGGATAAACTACAAAAGGAAATTTGGTAGCAAAAGCAGGTGGTCTTTTGCTATGTTTGAAAACTCTGCACAGACTCAGTGTCTCCAGATGTGAAGCTTTATTCGGCATTGGTCAGACTACACTTGAGTAATGTGAGCAGTTTTGGACACCTCATCTAAGACAAGATGTGCTAGCATTGGAGAGGGTTCAGTGGAGGTTCATGAGAATGATTCCAGGAATGAAAGGGTTAACCTATGAGGAGTGTTTGATGGCTCTGGGTCTGTACACAATGGAGTTTCGAAGAATGAGGGTGCATAATCTATTGAATATTAAAAGGCTTAGAAAGGATGTGGAGAGGATCTTTCCTATAGCAGGGGAGTCTAAGACCAGAGGGCACAGCCTCAGAATAGAGGGTTGTTGCTTTAGAACAGAAATAAGGAGGAATTTCTTTAGCCAGAGGGTGTTGAATCTGTCAAATCCATTGCTACAGATGGCTGTGGAAGCCAATTCATTCAATATATTTAAAGCAGAGGTTGATAGGTTCTTGATTAGTCAGGTTGTCATGGGTTATGCGGAGAAGGTAGAGAATGGGGTTGAGAGGGATAATAAATTGGTCATGATGGAATGGTGGAGCAGGGCCAATGGGCTGAATGGCCCTGCATCTTATGGTCTCATGGTCTAATGATATGGGCATATTACTTTCTTAGTGCATTTCACCATCGGTTTATATGAGTGTTTAAATATCATTTGGGCAACAACGCACATAAATGAACCATCTGGACCTCAGGTTCAATTCAATCTCTCTTCAATCATTAAAAAGAAAAACAATCAGCCAGGCTTCATGCTCCTGATTACTGATGGTCATTGGACATTCTGTGCATGTTAGATGAGGTAAAGATTGCACAAGGCTTGACGCTGCCTTGGGAACAATTGGTCTGATATTGTCATGATTGCCATTGACAATGAAGTCCTTTCCTGCTCGGGTTGAAATTGTGAACGTATCAGTCGGCAGATAACAGTTTCACATGCAGTTCCCCAGTGAAGTAAATAGGAAGAAAGATTGTTCTCTTATAATCTTTAGATTCTGTACTATTGATGGCTGCATCATTGTCTGGTATGGGGGTGGGGGGCAGGGCTATTGCACAGGATCAAAAGAAGCTACAGAAAGTTATTGTTAGTCAGCTCCATCTTGGGTACTAGCTAAGTTATCTTCAAGGAGCAGCGCCTCAAAAAGGCAGCATTGATCACTAAGGACCCCCGTCACCCAACACATGCCCTCTTCTCATTATTACCATCAGAAAGGAGGTACAGAGCCTGAAGGCACACAGTCAACGATTCTGGAACAGCTTCTTCCCCACTGCCATCTAATTCCTAAATGAGCATTGAAACCATGAACGCTACCTCACTTTTTAAATATTATTTCTGTTTTTGCACTATTTTTCATTTAACTATTTAATATTCATATATATATATATTTAATGTGATTATCTTTTTCTAGTTATCATATATTGCATTGTACTGCAGCTGCTAAGCTAACAAATTTCTCGACATATGCCGGTAATATTAAACCTGATTTTGTTTCTGATTCAGATTCTGATCAAATGCTCAAAATACTGCATACTAAAATGGACTTACCTACTTCCTTACTGAAATCTCCCTTCTAAATATAGCCTGTCAGGTCAGTGTGCAGAGAGTAGATCTGGAAACACAGGTTGTTACAAAGAGCAAAGGAAGAAGAATAGCTCTCAATGGCAGGTCATATCTAGCTAATGTTTTCAAAGGACAATTCTCCTCCCTGGATCTCACCGAGGAACAATTTAAGAGACAATGACCTGCTGACTGATTGACATAATTTCATCCTGAGCAGGAAAAAGACTGCATTGCCATTATCAATGAAGGCAATATCAGATCAAGTGTTCCTATGACCAAAAGTAAACCAGATGCAACCATCTGCTAGTACCAGTGCCATCAAGAATCAAGTACCTGAGATGCAGTTCATTTTGCTTTTCTCTTTAAAGATGAGGACCAGGCTGAACTTCACCCCAGGCAAAGATGGTCTGCTATATGCTGCATTTGCTAACTAGTTTTCAAACTCTTATGCAAAAGATATACATCAAAGTTGAAAATGCAAGTAGGAATCATGTAAGAAAACAGAAATGAACACATTATAGTACCCGGAAAAACATCAATTTTGCATACAGAAGAGTGATTTAAGGTTCTGGATTGCAAACTTTTGGTCTCTGTTTTAGTGATTAAAGACACATGATTGCACAGAATAAACTAAGTTAACTGTGCTATTTCTTTATTGCTATGGGACATGTTCAGAACAATCACAGTATTTCCTTTAAAGGAGAATATACTGTACACAATGCTCTTTAAAGGCATTTGTTCTAAAAATGGGTACAGTACCACAAGAATAATAAACAGAAGAAAATCAAGCTGTTCTATTCAATAGAGTTATCTGCATCTACTCTGTGATAGCTTAAATGAGAAGCTTCAGGATAAACATTGCTGTACTTCCACAGATTTCAAATTATTTTCTGATTTCTTGTTAGAAAACTACATTGCAAAGCACACAGAACATGGCTTCTGACAGCAGCAACACATCCTAACATTGGTTTGTGACAGAAAGAGGAAACCTGTTTCAATGCTTCTATTGTTCTGTTTTTTTTTACATTAGAAGTTGAATCCCCCTGAAAATGGCACATGGGAGAAACTGAAAGTGCTAGCATGACAGCCTGTTGAAAAGTTAAACCATTGTTATAAATCATATGTAAAAATATTGTTAGCATTGAATACCAGACTATAATTCGAGATGCTGCTGAATAGTCGCACTGTTCAAACGTTATTTAAGTGTTCATAACATTATTGGAAACCACTGAAACTTCCTAGAAAACTTTTAAGAAGCAGTTCATAGAGCCTCCCCACTTAGAGTACATTTGGCTGTAGCTTTTGTCACAAAAAAAGCTCTGCTTCAGCATACAGTTAATCATTCCAATCGATAATACCAATCCATCAGGCTTAAAAGTGGCCTTGGTTTTTCATTCTGTGCATTCATTAAAGCATGCTCACTAAAACTGTAGTCAGTGCTGACAGTTGCTATTTCCTGACAGGTTTTCACCAGTTTGCTTTTGCCAGATCTATAACAGCGTGTCAGCAATGTACTGCGAGCTGTCTTGCAGGGAAAAATGTTGTAAAGAATTATTCTTACCCATTTTTTTCCAGAACCATTATCATTATAACTTAGTCATTTGTCCCTCCTCTCCACCAACAAATTCTTTTCAGGCCATGCTAACATTAACCTTGTCCATCATTCTGTTTTGTTCCATGCAAAGAGGTGTCACTTTCAGAGATTACTCACCTTGGTTGTTAAAACATCTTGCTGTACAGCATTATCAATTATTGTTGACTGGACTTTCAATTATGTGCACCTATGTGACACTTTACACAGCCTGATGACCTAGTATCTTCAAAGAAAATTGCAAACGCAGCAGCGCACCACTGAGACATCATGACAGAAGCAGACCATTTTCTACTAATGCCTCTCCAACACAATCCATCTGAAACCCATATCACACAACCTGTACACATAAGTGTTTTGCTTTTTCAGAAAACTCTGCCAATTAGAACTTTGTTTTCTACCAAGAAGATATATATATATATATAGTTGAAATTTAATGCCTTTCAACTAAAGGTGATTCAATAAGTCATCGAGAAAATAACGTGCTGATCATCAAGTGAAGCGAAACCAGAAACTATCCTTTTCAATCCACGTGATATTGTTATTCCTGTATGCCAGAACAAGTTTCCCTTCTTTCTAAGGTTTTTTGGATCTATCTGAAACAGAAAGAAGACATTGACAGTTTGCTAGTTCTAGGTCAGAAATTTTGACTGTTGTTTAAGCTTCCATACTATTTCCGTACTATAGAAACAATGCATTGAATTAAAAATGAAAAGTTGCAAAAAATATGTTTTTTACTATCATAATTTTATCTAATTGGGTCATTAGGCTAGAAATTATAATTGGTGATATCAGTGAACCAAGTAAAAGCACTTGTGTAATATTGTTCTCTGCTACTTTAAAGATAGGGTGAACATAGGATTATTTAAAAAAATACATTTCTTTTTTTTTAATAGAGGAAGTCTGTGAAGACCTAAGGATGTGAACGATGCAATATAAACCCAGGTCTTTCGTTCTTCCATCAAGTGGATTTCGTATTGAAGAAAATTTTGCACTGCATGTGTCTGCTTGAGAATGCAGCATCCAATTAATAATACTGTGTTGTAAAACTGGATCAACAGTGTTAAGGCAGGATTAAGTATAACTGCCTGTTGCTTATTCTGGTGGCAAAGGCAACATTAAGTGCAAAACATTGTAAAGATCTTCATTCAACAACAATTGATTAACTTTTCTCTGCGATGTTTCTAGATACTTCGACACTTTCTAAGGGTTTGTTGTATTAAGAAGCTATTTTACCAAGCGAGTTTCTGCAAAATTGAAGGAAATAAAGGAGCACTATCTCTACTTAATAGTACTGTTAATTGTGCAATTGTTACTGTACAATTATCTATATTTAATAGTTCTGTGAAAGTACTTTGAAAGTACTTACCCCCACTTTAAGTTAATCCACAGGGTCTTTCACATAGGAAGAGACAAATGGGCCTTGATTTAACATCTTATCTGAAGACTACGGCCAGCGCTGAAGCTATAAGATTCCCTGCTATTGCACTTGGAAATAATTTTTGTTGATTTTGCAGCCATTCTACCTCCACCCATTGTGGACTTCCTGAACATTTGTATCTCCATAGTATTTGATAATTGGTTTAATATTGTCATATGTATTGAGATAAAGTGAAAAGATTTTATTTGCAAGCCATCCAGACAGATTATTCCATACATAAGTACATTGAAGTAATGCAAAAAATCTAAAAAAATCGAATGCATAATATAGTATTACAATTACAAGGAAAGTGAAGTCAATGCAAGTAGAATAAAAGCCACAAGGACCATGATGAGATGGACTGAGATAACAGGAGTTCAGATTTATTGTACAAGAGTTCCACTCCAGTCTCATAACAATGGGATAGAAGCTCTCTTTGAGCCGGTGGTACATGTTTTCAAGCTTTTATATCATATGCCTGATGGGAGAGGGGAGGAGAGTGGAGAAGAGGGAAAAACAGAATGGGAAGGTCTTTGGTTATACAGGTCCACAATCCCTTATCCGAAATCCTTGGGGCCAGTTGCATTTCAGAAATCAGAACTTTTCAGATTTCAGAACCACTTCCCCCCAAACCCCGATACCAAAAAATACGTATGCTCAAGTCCCTTATTTAACCTGTCTCAGTGCGGTGGACTTTAGGACCCGGCGGCGCACCAAACCTACACACATCCTCCCGTATACTTTAAATCATCTCTAGATTACTTACAATACCTAATACAATGTAAATGTTATGTAAATAGTCATTACACTCTATTGTTTAGGGAATAATGACAAGAAAAAATTTTATTTCCAACAAAAATATTCAATAAAACATAAAAATATACAGCTTCAAACGAACCGAATCAAACACATGGTAAATGACTTATTGGAATAAATGTAGAACGTCACTGTCACTATAAAACTTCAGTAACTTGTTTTTCTGTTTATTTAAATCATATACAGTGGTAGTTCCAACACTATTTTCTTCAGTAAGACACTGCACAGACACACCATGATCAAGCTTCCGCAATAACTCCACTTTCTACGTTATTGATAATGATAGATGCTTCCTTCTCTTTTTCTAATTGTTACCCATAGGGGTATCTGCAGCTCTTTTTGACATTTTCACAGTGAAATTAAACCAAAGTCAACACTGAACACAAAATATCAGCGAACATGTGTAACCAGTACAAGCGCTGAGCCTCAACTGATGCCTGCCGGCCTCTGCTAGTGCTGCCACATAACAACTGAGTGACGTCAGCTGTTGGCGAAAAAAACTTTGGTTTTCGGAGCTTTTTGGATTTCAGAATTTCGGATAAAGGAATGTGCACCTGTACTCCCAAGGCAGCAGGAAGTGCAGGCAGAGTCAATGGAGGGGAGGCTAGTTGTCATGATAGACTAAGGCTACGTCCACACTAGACCGGATAAATCCATAACTGAAGCTTTTTCTCTTCGTTTTGACCCTCTGTCTACACTGAAACAATGTTTTTCTTCCCCGAAAACGGAGCTTTTCTAAAACGCTCTCCAGAGTGTTTAAATCGGTTGGGCATTGTAGTGCGTATGGGGTAACCATAGCTTTTTAAAAACGCTGTCATGACGTGCCGGAACAGATGGTGGCGGCATCGCGGCATTTCCTTGTTTTCTTGAACACAACCTCCAACACCACAACAATATCTGACAATAGATGTGTAACAGCCTAATGTAACATTGTATGGAAATACAAGATAACACTGATGCAGACATGTTTTATACATTTAACAAGGTGCTTTATTAATGTATTGCTTGTGCAAACATTCAATAGATGCAATTGTCACTACTTCCAAAATGTCATTTTTAAGTAGTAGCTTATGTTTGGCATAGACTTGAAAATGTTAAGGCCAAAAAAGGAAAATTGTAAGTTTCACTTATACTCAGGTAAAAATAAAATCACTTTTGCCCAGTAACTTGTTTTATTGCACATGCTAAATACAGCAAAATAATACAGAAAGACATGGCAAAAGTAAAGGCAAACAAATGAGGTAACAGCAAATTTCACTTTTGCCCAGTAACAAGCCTTATTGCATTTAGTTGTAGCTGTCGCCGCTTTCATCGGTGAAGAGACTATGGCTGTAGGAAATGTTTCCAGGGTGACCTCTCTGTGGGAGTGAGGAAGATGCTGGTGGGGCCACCCGGGGGTCTGTGTCCGTATGTGTAGCTATTGTAGTGGTTGTGAGATTGGTATTGTGGCAGTGAAAAATACTGGTGGGGGGAGCCACCATATTCCTCATCATTGCAAATCCCTCTGCAACAGAGTTAGTCAGTTTTTCAATGTTCATCGTCAGCCGGGTTTACTGTCCGTGAACTCCCTGTCGGTTGCCTCCATACACTCCAGTATTTGTTTTTTCAGTCTTAAGTCCTTCTGCGCGAGAACCAACAGATGTCTGTCGTTTGGCAATTTCCTTTGACGTTTTTCTAGTCTGTAACTGGACAAACGCACACCAAGTATACCGTTTCCTCTTCACTTGTTTTCTGTGTGTCCTGTGCATGCCCAGTAGGAGGAGATTCGCCCAAATACCTGTTTTAATGTGGATGGAGGTATTTTCAAAAACGCCTGGTGTTGACGCCTATCGTTTTTACACGAAACTGGCGTTTTCAAAATTATCCAGTCTAGTGTGGAGGCAGCCTAAGCTCTGTTTCCACGACTTCCTGCAGCCTTAGGCAGAACAGTTACCTCAAGCTGTATTGCATCAGAATAAGATGCATTCCATGGTGATCTGTAAAAATTGGTCAGGGCTATCAAGGGCAGGCCACATTTCCTTGGCCTTCTGAGGTGGTAAAGGTGCAGATGTGCTTTCCTGAGCAGAGTGTCCACGTGGCTGGACAAGGGCAAATTCCAATTTAGCACTTGAATGTCCAGCTGAGTTGAGAGTAGTTTATACAGCTGCCCCTAACATGGAGAACAGACACTGACCAGATCACCCCGTCTGTGTACAAATGTGCCAGGATTTGTTTTTGTTTTGTCCACGGGTGAAATGGGCCCAGCAAGCCGTTCAGTTCAAAAGTAATTAGTGAGAAGCAACAAAAGCTGGCCAGGCCACTGACAACCACATGCCATGAATGAATAAGAAAAAATTCTGTAAAAATATCTTTTGAACATCAGACCGTGCACCAAATTGGGAGAACCAACCCAAGTACAGCCAGAGTCAGCCAAACATACTCATGGAATCATGCTTTGCAGTCAATACCCCAGACACCACCTTTCACTTATCTGGAGACAACCTGCTTCATGGGGAGACAAATGTTCCAGAGGGGTACGCTGTCTTTGGTAGATATGTCACCCAACGAGGTGGAAACAGCTCTGCGTGTCTCAACATTGTTTCCAGTTCCCATCAAATTTCTTGAAATCAAGCTTTAAGATAAAGCAGAACCAGCTGAAATCTAATGAGAAAAAATGATACCATATGCCTACAATTTCCTTGTCCATTAACGCAGCTAGGCTAAGAGTTTCCAGCTTTTTCTGTTTTCAGTGCTAGATCAAGGCCAATAGAAGTAATCAATTTATTTTCTGTTTGCATGATTAAATGATTCTGTTGAAAATTAACACATTTTAATGGAGAGTCAAGACAAGTCATGGCACCTCTGAGGACTTGTGGACTTTCCGATACAGAATCTCAGAACATTATTGAATAAAAGGAAATACATGATTTAACTCAGTAGAATGCAAGACTTTTTACCAATTCTTCCCCCATCCGTGCAGTACTCACAGTCTTGTAACATAGCCCCAGCCCATCAGTGTAACCATGTGACAAAGACATATATCATTTTCTCTCTTGTAGGTACAAAACTATCATTAGTAAGTGAACCTGAATTATGAAGACATAGCCCCAAAACAATTTCTAACCATCCCTGTGATTTCACCTGCGGCCACATGCTATGTATGATCCTAGTCCCCAACTCATTTACTTGGAAGTCAGCTTCTAACTCTGTTTCTTGGAATAAGTTTTCTATACAGACCAAATTCTAAATCCAACCACAAGGACAACAATCCCCTTATGCTTCTATCAAGAGGACAAAAAAAAATTGCAGGGACACTATAAAGAATATTTGCTTCTCGGGCCAGTGAGCATCTTTTTCATGGTTTGCTAAGCTCACTTTCTAAACACAGCAGCTGCCACTTGTAAGATCACCATCAAATGTAAGTGAACTTCCAACAGATATGCATTGCCTAGTTTCTGGTCATAGATGGGAGTCACTCTTGAGTTCTTAAAATGTCAATAACAGTAATCAGTTTCAAGTTTGAAAGCACAGTTGGCAAACAAGCTCATATATAGAAGATACTATGTGGAAAGTAAGACATAGCTCACTGCAACTGGTTTATTGCTGTTCAATAGTGCAGTATAAGACAATGGGCTGTTTAATTTGACTTGTTTCAAAATAGGCAAGTAGACTAAGTTGTTTAGTTCAAGGAAGCTTGCAGACCAAATGGATAATCTAATTTAGTATATCAAATATATAGTTGGAAGGTTTATGTACTCAAGGAAGCTAGCTTCATAGCATTAATGGTGGGAGCTGAGAACTACGTCTCTAAAATGTCTTTAGACCTTTTGTGTAAAAAGGATGTCTAAGGAAATATTGTATATGTGTGAGGTCACCCAAGTAGCAGAAAAAGGGTATAAATGTAGAGAGCAGTTCAGGCTTATTGGGAATGGGGTAAGGAACGTGAAGAACCAAGATAGAAATACTGTGTGAAATAGGGTCCATTCCTCTGGCTTCAGTTTCTGCAATGGCCGATCTGTTCATTAGCATCATTGGTACGTCTTTTTGGTTTATAGGAATTGTACCTGTCTTTTGGAAGTCCTTTGTCTTTTAGATATACTTTGTGGTTTGGAAATGCTTTGTGTTTTAGAAATGGTTTGTAATTTGGAAATACTGTATGTTTAAGACAGAAATCCTACGTGAGTCTTAAATGTGTTCTAAGAGTGCTGTTTGGATTTAAATCTGTATCACTGAAAATAAACGAACTGTGTTTTAAACTATTTCTGTTGGCTGAAAGTATCTTCTCTTTGGGAGGGAGTGGGTTTTGGCAGCTAAGCTCACCATGGAGTATAAACAGGGAAGTAAAGTAGTCTTAGTAGATAGGGTAGTTACATCATAATCACCCTTTATTGAGAATATTAGTAGCTATTTACATCCAATAGGGCTTAAGGGCTTCGATCAAGTTTAGAACTTCACGGTCAGCAAATCCTACACCATCACAACATGACGTTCCGCAAGGGAACCAGTCATTTCACTCACTAACTCGTGAATAATTATACACCAGTCTAATGCGAAACTAGTTTTGTTGCACTTACAGTTGAATCCTGTAGATGAACACATTCTATTATTCCTTTGTAAAATTAAGCAAAAAAGATATACGATCAAGATTAACGTGTACTAGATCCATGTGCCAAGTTAGTGCGACAACCATCTGCACAGACTGGGTTTTGTCCTGCAGAGTTTACATTGGGATATTATTATTGACCACATTTGAAAACCTTCATGAAGAATCTCACTTGGTTAGATTGCACCTTTAAGTAAGTCTCTGCTATCTGCTAGGTATTTTGCTCAGCAATGGTGGGCGCTATGAGCAAAATCTCCTCAGCAATTTATTTTCTAATCAGGCCTTCAAATAGGTCAATCAGCACCAATCCATAGAACTTTTACCCTTAACTCATCAGTTGAACCCCAAACGGAATTTTACAGTTTAAAAACTGGACAGGTAAGAACATCAGTAAAGTTGTTATCAGCATTCCTCACAGAAATCCTGACGCATGAGACAGAGAACATTGTTTATATTGTAGTTTTTTTTGAGTCGGGGGGCTGTCTCAAGGAAAGGAATTATAGGGCTGATTTTTCATTTGTAGCCAGCAGAGGTAACAGTGAAGAACGCTCAAAATGACCTGGCTATCTATTTTCTATCCAATGTACTCTGCCAGTTGACTTCTTATCTAGCTTACATTTTCATAGTGGATACTTAATGGAATAATGTATTGCTTTCCAAAGTGGTTAACAAATTCTCAGCCATAAAACGGCAAAAAAATTACAGATACAATCATAACTGAATGCTAACCAATTATGCTACATGAAAATAAATCATATTTTAATTTAGAAAATATACAGGATTCATTGTGCATGAAATAAAGGATCCTTACTTATTACCCTCCTGCATTAGTTAGTGCTAAAGCTGAATAAAATCAGAACAGTCTTTTTATTTTTGAATTTTATTACCCATGCATTTTTTTAAAATCTGCATTGTTGTGCAATGCCCATTATCAACCAGAATCTTGTATTTCAAAAACATAGGTAAAGTGGATGATATCAATTGATTTCTTCTTCGGTTGTCGATTGAAATCCGATGATGACATGCACTCCTTTAACAGTGAGATCTTTGATGATTACACAGTCCTATCCTAGATCCACAAGCTCTATTACAGGTGGGACATGTATATGTAGTAGTGGTGGCAACCATGACTGCATTTCTCTTGGCTCTCTTCTGCTGTCTTCTTTCCATCTCCAGAATACGAACCCCGTCCCTACACAGCTGTCGCCAAGTGGTACGGTCAGCAGCAACATCCTCCAGGTCCTCGGGTCTGAGCTTGCACTTCCTTAAAGCATTCTTCATCTGATCCTTATAGCGCTTCTTTGGCCTTCCAGCTGAGCATCGACCTTGATGTAGCTGGCTGTATAACACTCTGTTCCAGCCATGATAGCATTCATAGCTGGAACAGGCCCTAAGGACCATGGCACAATCGTGGTCCTAGTTTCTATTTTTCTGTGGTAATGGAATCCATAAAATGGGTCTCATTATTTGTATGCGCTGGTGCATTCATTAGGACTGCTGTGCAAAACGTCTTCAGATTCTTAAAATTACACAGTCTGGACAGTGAAATTACAAGAAGCAATACTGCTGAGTTTTCAAATTCTCAAAATATGCTGACAAAGAATGTTCTGTTTCAGTTCTAATTCCTCTTGTTGAAACTATTATTGGTGTTGGGATATCATCCATAGACCACAGTGCATGAAGGAGACGTATGGAGTCGATGGTATCAATTGGGACCTGTGGACTTATCATACAATGGTCAGTCTAGGATCATACACAACGCTGAATACTGTCAAAGAATGAATAGTATATTTTCAAGACCTGTCAGAAAACGAGAATGTAGCTGTGCATGGATGAAATGTTGTTAAAAGAAGTTAAGGTTTCCTTGCAGAATATTCTGTTGTTGATGCATACATTGGGCTTAAATCCAGTACCTACTTCATATCCTTACAATAATTTCCTGAAGGTACAGGAATGCACATACATAAACTTATGGTGGAAAGTAGGGCCTCATAATTAAGACTGCAAGCATTCTTTTAACAGCCTAATCATTATCAATGCATTGCCCGTTCCTGATCAGTCCATTAAAGCAATGCATTTGAAAATCAGAACTGTTGTGTAGTTATTCAAGCTGCTGCTTCCAAGCTCCAGTGATCTGGATTTAACCATGATCTCTGGTGCTGTGTGGAGTTTGAACATTCTCCTTGTGGTCACATGGATTTCCTCCTGGTGCTCTGGTTTTCTCGCACATTCCAAAACATGCAGCTGACAGGTAAATTGGCCACTGTACATTACCCCTCATTGTAGGTGAGTAATAGTTTCTGGGTCAAACTAATGGAAATATTTGTTGGTAATAAATAGGCCAAGGTAGGAATGGTAAAAAAAAGATGTTTGATGGGTAGCCCAGAGCCAATGGACTGAAACGCTTATTTCTGTGCTTTGTCTGTCTGTGACTCATTTTGTCTCACATGGCTTACATGTTAAGAAGTAAAAGCATGTGATAAATGAATCAGGAATTTGACTCACCAATTCTAATTTTGCTAGCTTCCTGCTTTGGCAGTGCTTAATAATGGTTCTGTTGACACAGATAGCAAGCTTTTGATATTCAAGAGGTTGGACAAAGAAGAATGAAGTCCAGGCTCTATAGTTCAAGCAGTTATACTTCTAAGCACTATTGTATTTTTAAAGTAATAATACAAATAGGTTTGTCAGTACATAATTAAATGTTATACACCTTTGCCTGGTTTCTTATGCTTACACTGGGACTCTTGTAATCTGCAATCAATACATGAAGATATTGAAGAGGATTTGATGGACTGCCTTGATTGATCTGGAATTAAGGATATCTTCTTTGATAGGGCTGGCTAATGCTGGTTCTGCTTTGACCTTTACATGAATTATGATCAATGCAGAAGCTTTGCTTTTGGTAAACTCAGTGGTATTTCATACAGAACTTCGTAACTTTCAAATGTTCAAGTGCAAAACAGGTCCAAGGTTAGATGCAGCTGCGTCTGACCTTCCAATCTGCCAATGGACCAAATGTCATGCCTGTGACAGCGCATGGACCTGCTGAGGAAAGTACATTTCTTTCACACTTGAACCTTCAGCTACACTTCAGGGACAGTTGAAGCACAGATAGCTGCAGCAGTCATTTGAATGGGTTCACTGATCGCTCGGTTAAAAAGCAAACATAGCTGAGGGTTTGAGTTATCTTACTACAACATTGCAGTTAACATTGTACAATTTTTAAGCATTCAGATGATGTAAACGTAAACTGTTTTAATTAGTTAAATCTATTTCAATATTTTCCAAAATCCTTTGGCAGAACCGCATTCAAAATCATTTAACAATGGTGAGATGTGAAAATGTGCAGATGCTGGAAATCCAAGCAACACACACAAAATGTTGGAGGAACTCAGGTCAGGCAGCATCTGTGGTGCTGCTTGACAATGGTGAGATGTCTACGGCCTTCAGATTTATCATACATACATCAAAACATACAGTGAAATCCATCATTTGCATTAACAACCACACAGCCTAAAGATGTACTGGGAGAAGCCCACAAGTGTCGTCAACAAATTTTTACTGCAACATAGCATCCCCACAACGCTAGGCAGAACAAGAGAAGAAATAACAAGAGGAGGACAATTAGTTGAGGGTTGGGGCCTCAGGTGTGCACTGCTCAGCATCACCTATCTCCATGTCCCAGTTGTGTTGGGGGGGTGGAGAAGGCTGGTGGCTCTGGACAACTGATCTGCCCGTCTGTATTGGAGGAAAGAAGACTACATGTATGGGAGTTGGCAAGTGGTACCGGCTTCAAATCCAGCAGGCTTCTTGCACACTTTCCATTCATGCTGGATTGAGTGTTGAGCTAGCAACTCAGGCTCAGAAAAAACAGACAAAACTGCAAGAGAATTGGCAAGGTTACTGCCGATGCAGCACAAGGAATGAAAAGGAACAACAATGTGTAAGGGAACTAGAATAATGAAATAGATGCAGCAAGACATGGATCCCTGCTGGTTTTTAACAAATGCAAATAAGGACATTAGATATTTCTCTTTAGATTGTGGTAATATTGGGTTTGCTGACCACAAAGTTCTAAACTCCAGTGAAGACCTTAAGCTCTATCCAATATAGAGAGCTATGGGTACCCTCTCTATAGGGAGATTATACTGTAAGTCAAAGACCCACTATTTGCGCGGTAAATACTCTCTCCATACCAAGGGGGAGATACTTCCAGCTAACAAAGTAGTTTAAACCCATTTCGTTGATTTTCAGTTATATGTATTTAAATTCAAACAACATTCTTAAACACATTTAAAACTCGCAGACAGTTTCTATCTTAAAATAAAACATTTCCAAATTACGAACCATTTCCAAACCACAAGTACAATTCCTATAAACTAAAAAGACATACCCATTAGCCACATAAGAACCAATCATCCATCACAGAAATCAAGGGATCCTTGCTTACCCTGTGTTTCTGTCATTCTTCTTAGCATTTCTTAACCATTCCTAAAAAACCTGGACTGCTCTAATTTATACCATCATTCTGCAATTTGGGTGACTTTACACAGGAGATATTTTTCAGATTCTTTTTAACACAAATGGTCTAAAAGCTTCTGGAGACAGAGATCCCGGGTACCCACAATTAATGCTGTGAAGCTGACTCCATGAGCACACAATCTTTTCAACTATTAGCAGATCAGTAATTTTATATGCTAAGTGATAATTTCAACCTGTTCTGCAAGCTCTTTGAACCAAACAACTTAGCCAGCGTCATCTGTTTTTAAAGAAGCCAAATTAAATAACCCATTGTCTTATACTGCACCTCTTCAGCAGTTAGCCCAGGTTCTGTGCGGTCAGAAAGTTTGGGCTCTATAGACAGTGCTGTTTGCAAAGCTGCCTTTTAACTTCAAACTGATTACTGCTTGCTATTTACATTAAGAACTAAAGACTGTCTCCTGTTCACGACAAGCTGCTGAACAATGAATTTTAGTTGGAAGTTTTATTTTACTTAAGTCAATATTTTCACCTTTCCAAGCATCACCTAATATATTTAGAAAGCTGAACTTGGCAAAAGTGAAAAGGACCCTGGCCCAGTCCAGTAAATATTTATCACAAGATAAAATACAAACATATATAAGAGATGTAGAAATCAGTTTGGGTTTGTTTATGTGCATAAACAAAAGCTCAAAGATGAATAGAGAACAGCATTTTGAATAAATGCTTGCTATGTATTTGTGAATAGTTCAGCTCCTGCAGTAACCCTAAAAATCCCTGGCAGGGTGGTGGGTCTCAGTTGGTGGACATGAGTTCTCTGTTGAGTTGAGGGGTGGGCTACAAAGAATTAGGGAGAGTTTTGATGCAGAATGTATGAATTTGGCAATGGAATTATTGTCATTGCAACTTGGGTGCTGACCATCACATTCTTAGTTTTATTTTCTGGAGGTAGATGTAATACCCATGAGTGTCATCTTCACTGCTTCTCTTGTTACAGGAGACCAATTCCTTTGGAATAAAGCTATGTAAATGGATATGCAAATGTACAAATAAACATCAAATGTTATTAAAAACGCAAACACAAGAAAATCTGCAGATGCTGGAATTTCAAGCAACACACACAAAAAATGCTGGTCAACACAGCAGGTCAGGCAGCATCTATAGGAAGAGGTACAGTCGACGTTTTGGGCCTGACGAAGGGTCTCGGCCCGAAACGTCGATTGTACCTCTTCCTATAGATGCTGCCTGGCCTGCTGCGTTCACCAGCATTTTTTGTGTGTGTTGCATCAAGTGTTATGGTAGGAATTAAAGTAAAGGCATCCGTTAGTCTTGCAAGACCATGGACCTGAGCCTGGAAAGTCTTCACTCTCCAGGGCGCAGGCCTGGGCAAGGTTGTATGGAAGACCAGAGTTGCCCATGCTGCAAGTCTCCCCTCTCCATGACACCAACGTTGTCCAAGGGAAGGGCATTAGGACCCATACAGCTTGGCACCAGTGTCATCGCAAAGCAATGTGTGATTAAGTGCCTTGCTCAAGGACACAATACATGTTGCCTCGGCTGGGGCTCGAACTCACGACCTTCAGGTCGCTAGTCCAATGCCTTAACCACTTGGCCACGTGCCCACACGGTAGGAATTAAACACCATCTAAGTTACAGCAAATATCAGCATGTATTGAACTTTCATACCTAAAACTAACATAATTCCTCTGCAAGTAAATTTACTCAGGAAAACACTGCAGTCCCATTTTTACTGTATATCACTGTAATAGTAAAATCTAATTGCATCTCATTTGGTGACTGCAGTAAATGCAACAGTGTAAAACATAGTAGGATTTTATTTTTTATATATATTTAAAGTGACCTATCTTTCGATGTGATTTGATGAATGAAACTACAAGTACAGCATTTAATACGAACTCCAGGTGTCAGATAAGTTGAAGCGCACTCGTGTACTGCAGGTGCTTGTACCTCAATGCTCTGGAAATAGCTCTTATTTGTAGTGTGCTTCATTAATGCACTACATGCTCAGTAAACAATGAGACTGCTATTTGCAAACTGAGAAATTACAAATGCTGACACTAAGTCATAGTGTCTGGTTATGGGTAAGTCAGGATGATGGAACAGGCTACATTTACCTTTATTTAAAATCTGAATGGAAAAAGAATAAAAACAAAGCAAATTGTGTTAAACCTGTATGAAGGTCCTTTCAGACGTATGCAATGTGAGCACCATTTTTTAGGAAAGTATTAAAGTCAGTGGAAAAAAAAGATTGGAATAGTCCCATTTTCTACCATTTCCAGTTTCTAGCATTTAACCTCGTACCTTTCAGGTAGTAACTGGAGCTGCTTGACTGAATTAAGACTTGAAAGAAGATTTGAAAGCAGTACGCATGTGAGGATAGCTACTGGGAAATTGTTTCCAGTAATGATTATCCCAGGAGTCAGAGGGCAGAGAATTAATCAATTTTCTGTAGAGAATGTAAGGATTTTGTTTTGGTTTTTACAGAGGGAATAATAATGATTTCAAACTTACTGCATATGTGGCCAAAAGAGAATTAATCAGGGCCATTAAAAGGACATCAAGCAGGCACTTGAGAAACAATAATTTGCAAAACTGTGGAAAAAGGGGAGAGGTAGGGTGGGAGTGAGTGGATTGTTCTACAGAAATTGTTGTAGATTTAAAGGGCTAAATGTCTTCCTTCCTTGTTGAAACAATTCTCTGATTGTTTGTTTCTTGCATTTATACCTGGTTATACTTTGTTTAAACCAGATTTCAATTCTTGCCCCTTCTCATTGTTAATGAAACAAATAAATGTACGAAAAAAATCAGATTCCTTGTGTCAACTTTAACTGCATTTCCATTACCTCACCAGTCTGCCTCAACTTCAACGTCCATTGCTTCAGACTCTTGCTGCCTGCCCACTCCCTTCATCTGGGGGAAGTGATTCAAATGGCTGGGGTGAGAGGAGATTGCTGAGGGGTGGCATGGAAGGCATTTATATTCTATTCTCCTGTCTCCCCACTTAGCACAAGAAGATCCATCTGCATTGCTAATACTGAAGCTCCTTCCAACCTTTACTATTTCTATTGCAGTTTTAAATCATCAATATTAAAATTTCCTGGTGAAAGTAAATTGACCTTCCAGACCCAGTCATAAGATTGCAGTGTTAGAGCAACATTTTTGATCAAACATACCTGGTGAAAATCTACAACTTCCCCAACAACATTTTGTTCCACTGTCTGCATATCAAGCTATGACCAGTGGATTTCCCATTTCTGATTAAAAGTGAGGCCTGAATTCAACACCAACCATGAATCACACAAAATCAAATCAGTACATAGATGTGGGGAAATTATTATTTTGAGGAATAATGCAGTGACCATAATAATTAATAGAAATTTTCAAATGCAGTAAATGGCCAATTAGGAGTATGTTTTAAAATATTGATTCCTGGCATTAATATTCAGTCATTAAGACAGTAAGGGAGCACATGGCTCGATGGTGTCTGAACACTCAGACTAAATTATACACTCATTTCATGCTATATAAATTATCTTCATTTAACTATGGTCTTATTCAAACAAACAACAACACCAACACACACAAAATGTTGAAGGAACTCAGCAGGCCAGGCAGCATCTATGGAAAAGTATAAGCATTTGACGTTTCGAGCTGAGACCCTTTAATCAGGGCTAACATTGGTTAAACAAACACTGAACCAATATCATCATTGCGGAAATCACTGGCAACTTTTCCAAGGCGTTAAAATGCAATGCATACATTTTGAAAATCCTTTGTGAATTTAAGGGTCTAGTGTTGACCAGATAATTTTTCTTTCTATTCTATCTTGATAATTTCAATATCAACCTGTTTTCCAGCACTCTCTAGTTTAATTAATGCATGTGTAGTTGCACAGTATATTTGGGAGAAAGAAAATGGCCTACCCTTATCTCTCCAACTAAATATTCTGACATTCAGACAGATTTAAAAACAAGTAAATACAAAATAATTTAAACTAAATCAAAGCATGGTACAATAATTATTAACTGTATTAATACAACTACAAACAACTTACTATATTTTCGGATCTCGGCCAAAAACATCAACTGTTTATTCCCCTCCACAGATGCTGCCTGGCCTGCTAAGTTCTCCAGTGTTACGTGTGTGTTGCTGAGGGAGATTTATTGCTGGATTTATGCCATCAGTGAGCATGCAGTGAGAGGGACAGAGGCTTGCATGAGGTTCCCTGCACAGCAGCATGCATGTCTATATGTGCCATCCTTTAATAACTCATCATTACTCTCTCACTCCTGGAAGTACATGCAGTACACTGAGTCACTAGACTGAGTTTGAATTATTCTTTACATTTTCAACAACTACCTTTCTCTGAATAAAACGTGAAACTATGACTAAATGTTGAGTATTAATTTAATGTCTGATGATGTAAATGAGGAGAATAAATTGTATTTCAAAACAGAATAATTGAGATTTCCTGTTAGCCTCACTGGCAATAAATAGAGAAAACTAGAAAACTGCTGCTTGTCTCTTTGTGTTCAATCCTCCTGCTTCTCATCATACTCAGTTCCATTCGAGTCTCACTGACGGTGCACAGCCACAAGTAGTCACAATGTGATAAATCTCTTTTAATCTCAACTCTTAACAGTTTTCAAATTAACTAACATGACTGTGGTATTGGTATGCTGAGGTTCCTCACTTCTCCACAAATTCTACTGACAGCAGAACTCAAAGATGCACCCGCAGACATTTGAACCAATTCATTATACAGTTATTGGAATCCACAATAACATCTTACAGTAGAAAATTCGATGCAAAAAACTAAATACCATCTATCACTGGATCATGTCCACCTATATAGATACAGTTACTTCCAAACACACCGTTATTGGAAAGGCAGAACACACATATACTCTGCATTATTTTAAGTGTCATTATAAACAGTACAAAGGAATTAATATGCCTCCCATCTTGAATAAAATCTTCCCTGAATTGCAGAAAGCCTTTCACAAGATAAAGGTTCACAGAGATCAGGCATTTTGAACAAAAATGTAAAGATGCAAAATAATTACTGCTGTATGAAAATATTCCAACGGCAACATTAGCTCCAGATTGTACTCGAGGTTGCCTTACAGAGTGGATATTCTTTTCCTTGGTGAATTTACAACATTCATCACTGATACACTGCTTTAATTTTCCTCAGGGCACCTCCTGCTAATTTCACCTCTAGATCTCTTTGGATCACTCAAGGTAATAGGCTAAACTTAATTTCTCTAGGAAAGTATTGTGAATCTCGTTTTATATTTATATTTAAATTCACAGAGAATCTAATTGAAATGAAAGAACTTCAAAGCACAGAATGCCAATACCTCAAACTAAGGGTATGATTCAAATAAACAACAAATGTTTATGTATTTGTCATATTTGTACATCAATTACTAAACTCAATTATGCCTGGTAATTCAATTCTTGGCTCATAATTTGGTTCTCGTCTATAATTGATATTTATTGCCCTCTTTACAAAAACTGTAAAAACTCCAGTATAAATACCATTATGAATACTCTCTGGAGGCGGAGCGAAGTGATCATGGTGCTAAATGGTAACTCTTTTGCTTGCATCTTTGAAAACAGCTCTTTTTCCATCTTTTATATCACTATTTTTCCCTTTCAGGGTTCTTTTGAATGACCCTGACCTGGAGTGACACGCTGACTACGGTTCTTTGTGGGAATGGGACTCAATCTCAGGGTTTCATAACTGGCCGTTGTTTGGTTGGTCAAGGGCTCGACCTAAGAGTTCAGTTCGGCTTTGGAGGCCTAGGATCTCAGGGCCCTGGAGATGGGTGGATCGAAAGTCAGTGTCCCGGATGGGTGTGTCATGGGAGCAGCTAAAGATGTTTAGCTGTGTGCCCAGAGATCTGAGACTTTTGGGCACAGAGCTGGAAAAAAGTGATGCAACAAACTTTTAACATTGCAAGTCAGTGAGTTGTTTGTTATGTCTCCCCTCTCACTGTGAAACGGAGACATCTCTTTCTCCCTTATTAGGGAGAGAGAGAGCCTGTGGTATGTTGAATACCGGGTGAAACGCCAAGTCTTTGGAGTGCTGCAAGTCTGTGTCTTTACTATTGCTTTTGCTGCACACTTGAGTGCTCGGTGATGGGTGCCGATGCTTTTTTTTGCCAGTGGGAGGAGGGGGGATTTGTGCTAGCTGTTGCTTATACACAGGAGGGAGGGAAGCTGGGGGGGAATTTGGGGTTCTAACATTTAATTGTCATTCATTCTTTGGGGCACTCCTCTGTTTTTGTGGATCGTTGCGAAGAGAAAGCATTTCAAGATGTATAATTGTATACATTTCTCTGGCATTAAATGTACCATTGAAACCTATGAATTTTCCAACTTGATGATTTTATATTACATTGTCTAATTTATTTTGGTACATTAGTTAATGTTTGAGTATAACCTCTTGCAAACAATATCTGGGGTACTCCCTGTCAGAGTGGTTCCTGAGGATTTCTAAATTTGTGACCATACCCATCAAACTGTTCATCTTCCATAATACAATCGTGTTATCCACAACAACCAGCTATTTGGGCATTAAAGTTTTCCCTTAAACTATTACCCCCACTTCCTACTCCTACTCTTCCTATTTTAACTCTGGATAGACATTTCATTAACAGAAAACCAGAAGTAAATGAAAGGTGACATCTAAATTATTTCATAATTGGCACTTTTAAAAGTTTCTGTTTAGTGCACCAGCGAAGTAATACCTTGATTCCCATCCCTGCATCTGATATTTTCACTTTCCTACTATCTCTAAACCCCATGATCACTGATGTCCCTCTTTGATTCATGGGCCCTGCAAATAATGTGCCACATGTGGTCTTGCATCCAGTACATCTGCATTGCCAGTTTAAATTAAATTCAGGAGGATCAAAAAATCAACCCCAGGCCTTCCAGGAGCAGCTTCCATCACACGGCACACAATTAACTTTGGTAACACCTTGCTTGCATTTGAGTAAGGATGCCAAAGCTACATTGAA
The DNA here is from genome assembly GCF_030028105.1 of Mobula birostris. NCBI lineage: Eukaryota > Metazoa > Chordata > Chondrichthyes > Myliobatiformes > Myliobatidae > Mobula > Mobula birostris. Next base: position 63,498,917 of record NC_092375.1, on the reverse strand, counting down.
TTACCAGTTTAGCCAGTATCCTTTCAGAGACTTTCCATTAAATAACACTGCAGCTTCCTACCTATTTGAATTTTTTCTGAGTTATGAACATAACATTCCATAACTTGGTGAGCACTGTCGCAGACAGTACCGAAGTGCAGGTCCTATGAGTGAATTAACCAACAGTGAAGACAGTCATTTGTGTCTTAGGCCATGCTGTTCCATCTGGGGGACAACACTGATATTTAACCAACGATGTGGAAAAGTACCCAGCTACGTCTTGTTCACTAAAAGTTGGATACATCAAATCTGGGTAATTATTGTCTAATCAGTCTTCTAACAATATTAGCAATGTCTTGGAAGCTGTCGGCAAGAAGAGTTTGTTCACTGATGACCTACCTATCAATGATAAATTGGGGTTTGACTTGCTAAAGGTGCATTTGGCATCAAGGTAGCATTTGGGCTAAGTATCACATCAAGTCACTGTCATTAAAGCTAAAATACTCCAATAAATGGAGTCATACCTGGTAGAAAGAAAGATATTGTACTTATTTGACTAGAGGATCAGAGGTGAAGAGGGTCAGTAACTTTAAATTCCTGGGAGTCACTATCTCAGACGACCAGTCCTGGACTCATCATATAAATATAATTGTGAAGAAAGCATGACAGTGTCTCTACTTCCTTAGGAGTCTGTAGATATTTGGCATGTCATCAAAAACCTTGTCAGACTTTGATAGATGCATGGTGGATAGTGTCATGACTGCCTGCATTATGGCCGGTAATGGGAACACCAATGCCTTTGAGCGGAAAATCCTACCAAAGGTAGTGGATTCGGACCAGTACGTCATAGGTAAAACCTTCACAACCATTGAGCACATCCACAGAAGTATCTCAAGGCAGTTTTTCTTGGCCCAACCGTCTTCAGCAGCTTCATCACCAGTTTTCATTTCAGCATAAAATCAGAAATGCAGGTCATTGCACAGTGGTCCATTCCATTTGCGGTTTTTTGGCAAACGAAACAGTCGTACCTGCATTTACTATAACAAGACTTGGACAGTATTCTGCATATGTCTGATAACAGGCTTGTAAAATTTACACCACAACACTTTAATGGCTGTATCTAACTAGGCTTTGACAGTTGCACCTTTTCTATTAATGACACAAGAGGACATCCAGCCCATGGACTCAAATCCAGTTCCAAGGGGAGCAATTCCACTTGTCCCATTCCCCTTCTGCTTGTTTCTGTGTCTTTGCAGCTTATTTTCTCGCCAATCAGCTTCCTTTTGATTCTATTAACCTCTGTAGCAGGATAATTTTCAGTAGCCAATTAATCCGTTCGTATTTCATTGGATTAATCAGAGCACCCAGAGAAAGCCCACACCATCATAACGTGTATGCACACACTCTACAGAGACAGCTTCAGAAGCAGGGACTTTGGAGCTGAGAGGCAACAGCAGTACCCGCTTTGTACTGTGCTCCATAATCACCAATAGTTTATCAATCATTGCTAGAAATTCACCTGGACCAGCCACATCAACACATGTGTAAGGAGTCAGTGGTTGGGCATTCTGAAGTGAATAACTTGCCTCTCAACAACAAGACACATGCCTGATGAAATATTTCCCATTTACATAGACAAGTGTAACACAACTAAGTCCCAAGAAGTCCAAAATCATCCTAGTCAAAGCAGCCCACTTGACTCACACCCAAAGTCAACCACACTACATATGCTTTCTCTCTACCACTGATACACAGTGGCTGTGGCTGTTGTACCCTGGGCAAGTAATTGCACTGGATTTGTGACCATTTACAAACTGCAATGCAGTTACTTATCAAAGTTACTGCAGAAGTTCTTTCAGTTAGTCCTGATGAAGGGTCTCGGCCCGAAACGTCGACTGTACCTCTTCCTAGAGATGCTGCCTGGCCTGCTGCGTTCACTAGCAACTTTTATGTGTGTTGCTTGAATTTCCAGCATCTGCAGATTTCCTCGTGTTTGCGTTCACAAATCCTTGACCTCTGGCAAGAAAGACAAGGACAGTAGGTGTATGGGAACACCACTACTTGTAGGCTCCCTTCCTAGCCACACAACATCTTGATTTGGAAATACATCACCAGTCAGTCCTTCATCGCAGGGTCCAAATCCTCCAACTCTCTACCCAGCAGCAGCATGGGGCTACCTTCACCAAAGGATTGCAGGAGTTCAAGAAGATGTTCATATTCAAATTCAAGGGCAATCAATAATGAATGGGCTAGAATGCTGGCCTTGTCAGTAACTCTATGATCCAGAAAATGAATAAACAAAAGGCACATGCTACTATTTTAACTGTAAGATACATGCAACACTAATTGTAAATATTAATAACATACTGCAAGTAGAGTGACGATGTGACGATGACCCTATACAGGGAACAAGCTAAGAATTTCATAAATTCAAAGCAAATGTGGCTCTCAGAAATACTGTTTCCCAAACAATGAAACAGTACCCCAATCACAAACAAGAGAAACCCTGCAGATGCTAGAAATCCAAGCAACACACACACAAAATGCTGCAGCAACTCAGAAGGCCAGGCGGCATCTACAATAAAGAATATAGTCGACGTTTCGGGTCAAGACTCGGCCCAAAATGTTGGTTGCACTGTTTTCCATGGATGTTTCCTGGCCTGCTGAGTTTCTCCAGCATTTTGTGTGTTGCTATAAAACTGTAGCATATTTTTTCTCTGCCTGTTTTATAGCTAAAATAAATGGATATTTTCCAAGGCCAATATTGTACTCCCCAAGGAAGCCCAAATGATGCTGTGCCAATTTGGGTTTCGAAAGTAACAAACATCATACCCTTCGCATGCAGTAATAAAAGAGGTTTCATATTTACATGCCAACAGGGAAACTGCAATGTCCCAAGACATACAGTGTCAAGTTGGATCTGCACTCATAGTTCAGCAAAGATACAGCCCAGCTCGTACCTGCCCCTAAACTGCCAAAGTAATGTTTCTTTTCAAAAGGCTTTGATCTGATTATTTGATTTACTTTCACAAATCTTGCATTTGTCAGTCTGCAATCGGGGACGATCCCATTCTACTGCTCTTCCTCCACAAATGCCATTCAACATGGCAACGTAGCGGTTTAGCGTGATGGGATTATATATCGGGGTGGAGTTCAGAGTTCATTCTCACCGTCCTCTGTAAGGAGTCGCTGTATGTCCTCCTGGTCGAATGCATGAGGTTTCCCCAGGTGCTCCGTTTTCCTCCCACAGTCCAAAGACGTACCTGGTAGATTCACTGGTCATTGTAAATTATCCTGTGATTAGGTTAGTGTAAAATTAAGGTTGTTGGGGGTTGCTGGGGTGGTGCTGCTTAAAAGGTCAGAAAGGCTTATTCTAAACCTTATCTCCAAGTAAATAAATAACTTCTGCCCAACAATGTTTTTTTAAGTAGCCAGATGCAGTCAGTTTTTACAATGGCTCCTGAGATGGTGATGTGCCTCTGATGTGAGATGTGGCAGTCTTGGGGGAATGCCCCTCTCCCGCAGAATCACATCTGCCAGAAGTGCATACGGCTGGGTGATCTGGAAGACCATGTAAGGAATCTGGAGTAGCACCTGGATGACCTTCGACTCATAAGCGAGAATGAGGCAGTCATAGATGAGAGTTACAGGGAGGTAGTCACATCTAGGCTGTCGGAAGCAGGCCGTTGGGTGACAGTCAGAGGGGAGAAAGCGAAGATGAGCAGACAGGTAGTGCAGAGCACCCCTGTAGCCAGTCCCCTGAATAATAAGTTTACTGTCCTGGATACTGTCGGCGGGGACGACCGACCAGGTGTGAGCCACGGTGGCAGGGCCTCCGGCACTGAGTCTGACCCTGTGGTGCAGAAGCGTGGGACGGAGAAGAGGAGAGCTGTCGTCATGGGAGACTCTATAGTCAGGGAAGCAGACAGGAGATTTTGTGGATGTGAGAAGGACACCCGCATGGTTTGTTGCCTCCCGGGTACCAGGGTCCGTGACGTCTCTGACCGGGTGCACGACATCCTGGTACGAGAGGGAAAGCAACCAGAAGTCGTGATACATGTTGGGACCAACGACATAGGCAGGAAGAGGGATGAGGTCCTGAAGTGTGAGTTTCGGGAACTAGGCAGAAGGCTGAAGAACAGGACCTCAAGGGTGGCGTTCTCAGGATTTATGCCACTGCTACATGACAGTGATGGTACGAATTGGAGGGGATGGCAGTTGAATGGGTGGCTGAGGAGTTGGTGCAGGGAGCAGGGTTTTAGATTTTTGGATTATTGGGATCTCTTCTGGGGAAGGTGGGACCTGTACAGATTGGATGGGTTGCACCTGAACTCGAGGGGGAGCAATATCCTTGCAGGTAGGTTCGCTGGCATGGTTAGGGAGGGTTTAAACTAATTTGCGAGGTGGTTGGGACCCAGAGTCATAGAGCAGTGAAAGAAGTGCATGGAGTAAAGCCAGATATAACATATACAGAGGCTTTGAGGAAAGAGAAGCAGACTAAACAGTGTAAAGACAGTAAGGTAGAAGGGCTGAAATGTGTTTACCTCAATGCAAGAAGTATCGGGAACAAAGGTGATGAACTGAGGGCTTGGATACATACATGGAATTATGATGTAGTGGCCATTACAGAGACTTGGCTGGCACCAGGGCAGGAACGGATTCTCAATATTCCTGGATTTCAGTGCCTTAAAAGGGATAGAGAGGGCAGAAAAAGGGGAGGAGGAGTGGCATTACTGGTCAGGGATACTATTACAGCTACAGAAAGGGTAGGTAATGTAGCAGGATCCACTTTTGAGTCAGTATGGGTGGAAGTCAGGAACAGGAAAGGAGCAGTTACTCTATTGGGGGTATTCTATAGGCCCCCTGGCCTACAGAGATACAGAGGAGCAGGTTGGGAGGCAGATTTTGGAAAGGTGCAAAAATAACAGGGTTGTTATCATGGGTGACTTTAATTTCCCTAATATTGATTGGCAGCTGATTAGTTCCAAGGGTTTAGATGGGGCAGAGTTTGTTAAGTGTGCCCAGGATGGATTCCTGTCACAGTATGTGGACAGGCCGACTAGGGGGGAATGCCATACTAGATCTAGTACTAGGTAATGAACTGGGTCAGGTCACAGATTCACAGATCTCTCAGTGGGTGAGCATCTGGGGGACAGTGACCACCGCTCCCTGGCCTTCAGCGTTATCATGGAACAGGACAGAATCAGAGAGGACAGGAAAATTTTTAATTGGGGAAGGGCAAATTATGAGGCTATAAGGCTAGAACTTGCGGGTGTGAATTGGGATGTTGTTTTACCAGGGAAATGTACTATGGACATGTGGTCGATGTTTAGAGATCTCTTGCAGGATGTTAGCGATAAATTCGTCCTGGTGAGGAAGATAAAGAATGGTAGGGTGAAGGAACCATGGGTGACAAGTGAGGTGGAAAATCTAGTCAGGTGGAAGAAGGCAGCATACATGAGGTTTAGGAAGCAGGGATCAGATGGGTCTATTGAGGAATTTAGGGAAGCAAGAAAGGAGCTTAAGATGGGGCTGAGAAGAGCAAGAAGGGGGCATGAGAAGGCCTTGGCGAGTAGGGTAAAGGAATACCCCAAGGCATTCTTCAATTATGTGAAGATAAAAAGGATGACAGGAGTGAAGGTAGGACCGATTAGAGATAAAGGTGGGAAGATGTGCCTGGAGGCTGTGGAAGTGAGCGAGGTCCTCAATGAATACTTCTCTTCACTCTGGGAAGGATGTGGAAGTATTGGAAAGGGTACAGAGGAGATTTACCAGGATGCTGCCTGGTTTAGAGAGTATGCATTATGATCAGAGATTAAAGAAGCTAGGGCTTTACTCTTTGGACAGAAGGAGGATGAGAGGAGACATGATAGAGGTGTACAAGATAATAAGAGGAATAGATAGAGTGGATAGCCAGCGCCTCTTCCCCAGGGCACCACTGCTCAATACAAGAGGACATGGCTTTAAGGTAAGCGGTGGGAAGTTCAAGGGGGATATTAGAGGAAGGTTTTTCACTCAGAGAGTGGTTAGTGCGTGGAATGCATTGTCTGAATCAGTGGTGGAGGCAGATACACTAGTGAAGTTTAAGAGACTACTAGACAGGTGTATGGAGGAATTTAAGGTGGGGGCTTATATGGGAGGCAGGGTTTGAGGGTCAGCACAACATTGTGGGCCGAAGGGCCTGTACTGTGCTGTACTTTTCTATGCTGACTCTAATTAACCTACAACCCAATCTCAAGCCGCCTTTCACCTCCAAGTTGAGATGCACACCCTGTCTATAGTATCTCCCTGAGATCTTAAAATGGAGTTTAAGAAATCCTTTCATCATTCACCAATAACTGTATGACACGTCCACCCAATGACATTTAATGTGCTCGTGTATATTCACTGTGTACAATAAAGGAGGAATGCCATTTCTCCCCATATCGGTAAGATTTGCATATTCACCAGTGAGATTAATGTGGCTCACACACCCAATTTACAAACCAACTGTACGACTGTTCTTCTGCATTCCTGTCATATCTATTGCCCCACTTTCACCTGTTAATAAGTTGAACAAACTAACAGCACTACACTATTAGTCTGAATGCAAAATGGCCCATCACATTAGAGAATCACTCCCCACAATTGATCATTCTCTCCTCTCTACATTGCTCAAAACCCAACAATTTTCCTCCAAATGCTGTTTGTCTTTCTCTGTTTGGTTCACAGTTATACCTTTGATGTTATACATAACGTCTTGACATTATCTCCTCTCATACTTACTGCATTTTCCTTCTGAAATTCTGCTCTTACTGCATCTTAACTTATTCAGAGACTTAGCCCTTGATTCCGTTTTCACATCTTTGTCAGGATGTGCTTAACATGCACCTTTAATCCAAGTATTTCCTATCATTGGTCTGTCATTTTTCAATTAACTAATCCAGGTCTCTTATCTGATATGACACAATTAAATAGGAACAATTATGTCAATTCTAAATGTTTACTTTAATTAAGTAGTTTTGATTGACATAATCTACTGATGTGGGCTGCATTCCTATCAAAATGCAGTGAAGAGGGGAAAAGCAATGTCATGGGCAACCAAAATATAAAGAAGGTTGAGGAGAGAGGAAATATTGTTAAACTTTCATAATGTCAGAAATGTGGGTCTACAGCTGAAGTTTCCTCTTGATCAGTCATTTCTGTCAGCTAGTGGCTATTACAGGAGGTATTACTGTACTATAGGTATTTAGTTATAGAATGGTGTGACTCAGGATTTGTATAGAACATTGAACACAGAACATTCCAGGCCCTTCAGGGCAGGGTGTCGTGGTGACCTTTTCACCTACTCTAAGATGAATATTTCCCTTACCTCCAAAATAGCTCTCCCGCTTTCTTTCATCCATGTGCTAAGAATCTTTTAAATGTTGCTAATATATCAGACTCTACCACTGCCCCTGGTAAACATTCCATGCACCTACAACTTTCTGTCTAAAACAGTTACCTCTAACATACTGCCTATACTTTCCTCCAATCACTTTAAAAGTATGCCCCTTCATATTAGCCATTTCTGCCCCAGAAAAAAGACTCTGGCTCTCCCCTCCATCTATGCATCTTATCATTTTGTACATCATTCATACTTAGCTCACTCAGCCGATCCTCATAAGACACACTCTCCAACAGCAACCTGGCACATCTCCTCTGCATCCTCTCTAATGCTTCCATATCCTTCCTATAATGATGTGACCAGAAATGAACACCATACACAAAGTATGGTCCAAAATTCCAAGGTTATCTCTATTATCTTCCTTGAACAAAGGAATAAGGTTTACCTCCACCCAGTCTTCTGGTGTTACACTTGTGGACAGTGAGGACGCAAAGATCCTCACCAAAGGCACGGAAATGTCTTCCTTGCTTCCCACAGGAGATATCCTGTCTGACCATGGGGACCTATCTATCCTAATGTCTATCAAACATTCCAGCATATCCTCTTTCTTAATCTTGACATGTTCTGACACTTCAGCCTTTTTTTACACTGTCCTCACATTTGGTCAATGTCCCTCTCATTGGTGAATACTGAAGTAAAAAAATTCTTTAAGGACCCCCTGCCCCATCTCCTCTGATTCCAGGCGCATGTTTCCTCTTCTTTTGCTGACTGGTTGTACCCTCACACTCATCGTCCTCATGTTCTTTGTGGATGTGTAGAATATCTTGGGGTTTTCCTTGCAAAACCTTCCTATGCCCCCTTCTCATTTTCATAAGTCCATTCTTAAGCTCTTTCCTTGTAACTCTCATGAGCCCTGTCTGAGCCTTGCTTCCAAAAACTTAAGTATGCTTAGCTTCTTTAATCTTTTTCAGAGGTAGTCTCTGAACACCGTTGTACACAGAGGTGTGCCATGAATCTATGTTGAATATGCAAACATGTAGAGTGATAGTTATAGTTATAACCATTCATTAAATTACTGCTGCTTATGCTCACATTGAAGACCACCCTTTGTCATATCACTGCATCATTCCACTTGAGGGAAGATAACTTTTAACTCTGTTATGGTTCATCTCTCGATTTCAGCTGAAGTCCAAATGACATTGTCTGAGATATACTGTGTTCTGACCGCACTTTCATTTAAGACATGTCAATGCATCGAGTTTAAAGCTGGTTTTTGTTCATCACTAGGTGAAGTGCAAATTTACATTCACTCTTGATTCTGCCCTATTCAAAATAAGGTGGAAATCTGTTTGTTAGGATATAGTGAGAAAACTTTGTTTTAACTAAAATAATTCAGAGGATCACCCAGATACAGTACAGAATTGAGAAAAAACAAGTGTAATAAAAGTCAGCAAAGTGATTCTGGCCAACTGACAGATAATCTTGTCTCTGCCCATTAATGCTGCATTTCTCAGGTTAAGTAGGCTACTTAACTGGAGCAGAGGAAATAAAAACTATTGCTTTTACAGTCATCTATTCTACATTTATTATTTGGCAGATCTAAAATAAAAACATGCATAGAAGAAATACATCAGTCAGAACCAATTAACCAATAAGAACATACTAACCTTTCCTGAAGAAATACTTAAAATTCTTGCTTCAATGCATATACTGTATCTTTTAAGTCACATTTTAATTATGATACATTTATATTAGATTCCTACTTATCAGAACCATGTTTTTTCAGGGGGAATGCATTATTTGTTGAGTAACAGCAAAACACAAAGATATTGGATCTAATAAATACAATATCTGTCATGTCATCTGCAGAAGTTCTCCGATGAGTCAGCAGTAGTTGGGCCCTATAAAGGAAGGGCAAGAGAAAAAAAGATTCACACAGAGTGGTGGGTGAGTGGAGTGCACTGCCAGCGATGGTGGTGGAGGCGGACACAACAGGGTCTTTTAAGAGACTCTTAGATAGGTACACAGAGCTTAGAAAAATAGAGGGCTATGCGGTAGGGAAATTCTAGGCAGTTTCTAGAGTGGGTAACATGGTCGGCACAACATTGTGGGCCAAAGGGCCTGTAATGTGCTGCAGATTTCTATGTTCTTTGTTCTTGTACTAAATAGTTTGATAGATTATTAGTTTTCAGAGGATGGACTTGGAAATCTGAGCCAATTTTGACTTTGCATTACCCTTCAACAAACTTTCTTCTGACAAAATATACATTTATAAAAATTAATTTCACAATGCTATAAGCTTCTTGTCTCTTTTCATATTACTCTAGAATCAAATGATTTTCAATTAATTTTAAACATTTTTTATGAAAATGGATTTACAAATTTTACCATCAACATGCAAAGATTAATGGGAAGATAGATTATGAAGGTAAACTCGCACAAAATATTAAAAAGTTTTAAAAAAATAATTATATAAAGTAAGAAAGTGTGGCTAAAGTGAATGTAGGTCCCTTGGAAGGTGAGAGAGTGGAATTAATACTGCGTGATGGGGAAATGGCCAAGGTCTTGAACAAATATTTTGTATCAGTCTTCACGATGGAGGACAGATCTCACATGCCAAAGAGAGATGCAATGAATGTGATGAGAGATGAAGACCATGATACAATCGCTGTCACTAAAGAGATAATGATGAGCAAACTATTATGTTTAAAGGCAGACAAATCTTCTCGTCCTGATGGGATGCATCCCAGGCTACTGAAGGAAATGGTGGTATTATAGCATGTTTGTGACAATTTACCAAAATTCTCTAGATTCTGGGCAGGTCCTGGTTGATTGGAACACAGCAAATATCATGCCATTGTTTAAAAAGGGTTGTAGACCAAAGGTAGGGAACAAAAGGCCAGTTAGCTTAACATTTATAATTGGAAAAAGTGCTTGAAGCTCTCATTAATGAGGAAATCATGAGACTTTGGAATAGAATGGCTCTATCAGGTAGACACAGAAATGACGGGTTGGTCCTGTTTGACAAGATTACTGGAGTTCTGTGAAGATATAATAAGGTGCCACATAAAAGACATATCAATAAGATAAGGACACATGGAATTGGGGGTAATGTATAAGCATGGATGGAGGATTGGTTTACCAATAGAAGGCAGAGAATTATGAATAATGGGTATTTCGCTGGCTAGCATCAGTGGTGATTGGAGTGCCACGGGGTCAGTGCTGTGCTCACAACTGTTTACAATATAGATTAACAATTTGGAAGAGGGGCTCAATTTGGAAGAGTGTAGTATCCATGCTTGCTGATGACACAAACTTAAGCAGAAAATTAAATCGTGAAGAGGATGTAGAGGGTCTACAGAGAGATACATAGAGAGGTTAGGTGACTGGGTAAGGATCTGGCAAAAGGAGTACAATGGTGGTAAATACTAGGTCATCAACTTTGGAAGGTAAAACTATAGGACTAGACTATTACTTAAATGGTGAAAGATTGAGGATGCTGTTATGTAGAGGGACATTGGAATGCCTGTGCATGATTTGCAACAGGTTATTAAGAAGGCAAATGGAATATTGGCATTCAATGTTAGAGGGATTGAATTTAAAAGCAGGAAGTTCATGTTGCAATTGTACAGGGTACTTGTGAGGCTGCACCTGGAGTACTGCATGTATTTCTGCTCTCCTGACTTGAGAAAAGACACACTGGCTCTGGAGTGGTGCAGGGAGTTTCACCAGGTTAATTCTGAAGATAAAAGCGTTAGCCTATGAGAAGACACTGAGCCACCTGGAATAAACTTGCTGCAATTGAGAAGAATGAGAGAGGATCTTATAGAATCGTATAAAATTACGAATGGGGGAGATAAGATAGAGGCAGTAAAGTTGTTTCTACCTATAAGTGAGACTAGAACTTGGGACATAGCCTCAAGATTTGGGCAATTAAATTTAGAATGGAGATGATAAAAAACTGATTTTCCCAGAGAGTAGTAAATCTATGGAATTCTCTACCCAGGGAATCGATAGAGACTAAAGTGATGACAATGGTGTTGACAGCAGTGAGTCCCAGCTCGTGGCTCACCCACTTGTTAAACCTGCTATGTACATATACTGAATAATTGTGAATGTCTTTGCTACTCACACTTATTCAAGATGTGTCAGAAATTCAGTATATATAAAATAAGCCACATAAGTTAGAACAGATTAAGAGAGTAAAAACAGGCCTCCACAGACCTAAAACAATCAAAACAATTGAACTAATTTAATGAAAAGTAACAAAATGTTTCTTCCATTGAATTCACTAGGTGGACTATATTTACATGAGACAAATTTGGTAGAGGTGTAACAGACAGATTTCCCACTCCAGCAGCTAAGAAACCAGTGGAAGTTTGTACTGTCCCATTGTACTCCATGTGGAGTCCACAGGTTCACTGTATGTCTCCAACAGCCAGCACACCCCTCCGCAGGAGGTTGTGCTCCAGCCTCCTTCTGGAAGTTGCTCAATTATGGCATATTTACAGTAAATACATCACATAAATGGTCTCATTTTGTATGAGGAGGAGAGGAAGAGAACGTGCATTTTGATGGTTGGCTAAACAAAAAAAAAATCACAGAGATAACTCAAGCTGACATTACTATGTTTATAGCTTAGCATAATCATAGAAATTGCCTGTCATTTTGTGATTACCAAATGATTTTGCATTCAAGCGAAATGATGATGAGAACTCATGTTTGATGGATTACGGGTCATGATTGATCACTAGGAGTGTCCTATAACTATATTACATTTGATTGCTTTGAAGACTAATACATCGTAACCTTGTTGATAAACATTGCCAGCAGAATGTTGAATCATTCCAACATAGAGAAAACAAAGACAAGAATAGAAACAAACTTGCCAGAAGTCATCCAGAATACATTTTGTTTTTACAATCCAATTGTCCATTAGCCAGACGTGTCTAACATTTGCAGCTGATTATTCTAGAGTACAGTAAAGTACTGATGGCTAGAGTTCACAGTGACAGCAATGAAGGCTTGATGAAGCTACAACAGAACACCTGAATAATTTAAACTGGCCTTTTAGCAGCATTGGCTTGGTCATTGGCATTCAAGAAGTGAAATATGAATTTCATTACTTAAAAACTCCAGTGCCGTGCTGACACAGAAAAAGAAGACAAATTAGTCATGTCATTCGGTAGATCTTTGCAACCCGGAGCTTTCGCTAAATTGGAGTGTGTTGAGTGTTTCCTTTATAACATTAAACTATATTGGTTCAATAAAGTAGCAGAGCCTGACACTTCATCTTTTAAGTGGACAGTCAGACGACTTTGCTATTCTTAATTTTACTTGTGTTCATCTGCTGAGAATTTTTGCTTAAAGGTATGCCCATGAGTGAAACCATAATTAATATTAAATAGATGCTGCTTTGAAATTGCCAAATTAATTTTTGCTCAGTTCAAACTTGCAGTGTAAAAAACACAGTTGTTCCAACAATTCTAAACTAATTGCCTACTTAGTTAACATATTGAGAAAATTATCTGTTTAAATTGCCAAAAGTGCTGTATTAGTGTAATTAATTAACCTGTTTACAGTCCATGGAAAAGCTTTTTAAGCCCTTTATTATTTTATACATAGAGGTTTAAATGGGTATTGGTTCAAAGCTGAACCAAACTGACAGAGAATTCAAGAATGGAAAGTTTACAAAGTCAAAACTGAATGCTGAAGGTCCAAACTAAAATGAGATCCCAAAATGCAGGAATTCATTCCTGACAAGCCGTTGTACACCACCATAGGGCAATTTCACACTTTGTCCGCAACTCTAAAGAATCCAACAGTCCTTTCTTTCAGTGGCTGCACAGGTGAATTCCTGCCAGTAAAAAATAGTTGCAGGCATTCTTCATGTTCAGACACCACCTCTAATGATCAAAATTCACAGAAAACTATAACGAACTGCTCTTTCTCTGTGACATGCTGTGGATGAATGTGATAAAATTCCAAAATGTGCAAGGAGATTAATTATCCTGTTCAGTTGACGTATTGTGCAAATTACAACAAGATCACAAGTTTAACAAATCATTATGTTGCATCAGAGCTATTACATGGTCATATCAGAAGCCAAACACAACTTAAAACTCCAGAAGACACAAAAGATACTTCAAAACAAAAGTCACAGATGCAAACTTAATTAGTAGAATAAGCAGAGGAGATCAAGCACTTACCGGTAACTGCCAGCTCTGTTGTTCTTCTTACCACAAAGCTCCCAAACTTGAGTTCACAGGTGTAATTTCCAACATCATCTTCTGTAACTTCACGAATCAGAAGACTGTCCCCCTTTTGGACAACAGATGGTCGCCAGGCCATTGACTTGCATTCCTGTTTAAATACCATGCTATACTGTAGTATGTATTGGTGCTGCCTCTTAATAATTTTCATTTTTAATGAAACACCAGTCAAAATCAAAATAGTTTACTTTGGGTACAAAATTATAGATACCATCTTACCTTATACCATACTACAGGCTCACTGTCTGGGAGGATGAAATCGTCAGTGTCTGGGCATGTAATCTCCTTGCTTTTACTGAGTTCAGCTTTTTCAAAGTATTTCATTTTTGTGTTGTAGCAAAGTCCTGTATCATTTTCAGCTACAATCAGTGACATTGAAACCTTCATACAGTATGTGGCATTTCTAGAAGGGAGACAAACAAAGAAAGCAATTTAAAATCTTTGCATTCTGTCATTGAAATGACATTTAAGCATTGCTTCAGTGAAGCTCCGATCAGATCATAAACATATTTGCTGTAAGATGTGTTAATTGCTTGCATCTAGTATAAAATAAGAAGCAACAAGCTGCTGTTCAGCAGATAGCATTTTCAGCTGAAGATTTTACCACAGCAGATTGGTTTGCTGATTAATCTGCTAGTTAGTGTGTTTCAACATCTGTTTGAAATTTTACTTTACATTTGTAGGTCTCAGTCAGGTAGGTTGTCATTGACAGTAAGCTGTCAATCCACTCTGTCAGTGTACATCACGTGGAGCTTGACGGCATTTCCAAAAACAGTGATTGTGGCCCCTGCATTGTGCAGAGGTAGCTGCCGGTCAGCCCATGACACACACTCATCAGAAGTCACAACTTGGAGTTGGGAAGAAGTTCTTTCTCTCACTTTGCTTTGACGTTTTTAACTGATTGATGTTTCAATATATTTCCAATACACTCTACTTGTGAAACAATAAAACAAAATGAAAAATGGAGTGAAAGTCATAAAACACCACAGCACAGAAGCAGGCCCTTCAGCCCATCTAGTCCATGCCAAAAGGTTTATCTACCTAGCTCCATTGAACGGCACTTGCACCATAGACCTCCACAACCCTCTCATCCATGTACCTGTCCAAATTCCTCTTACATGTTGAAATCAAACCTGCATCTACCACTTACACTGGGATCTCATTCCACACTCTCATCACCCTAAGAGAAGTTGCTCCCCCTCAAACATGTACGCTTTAAACATTTCACTTTTCACCCTTAACCCATGACCTCTATTTCTAGACAATCTCAGTGGAAAAACCGATCTGTACCTCTCAAATTTTCTAAACCTCTATCAAACCATCCCTCATTCTTTCACACTCTAGGGAATAAACTCATAACCTATTCAATCTATCCTTCCAACTCAGGTCCTCAAGTCCTGGTAACATCCTTGTAAATTTTCTCTGCACTTTTTCAAGCTTATTGACAACTTTCCTGTAGGTAGTTGACTGAACTGCACGTTACTTCAAATTAAGGCTTACCAGCATCTTATATAACTTCAACATAACATCCCAATTCCTGTACACAAGACTTCAATTTATGAAGACCAATGTGCCAAACGCTTTCTTTATGACCCTATCCACCTGTGACGCCACATTCAAGGCCTTATGTATCTCTATTCCCAGGTCCCTCTGTTCTACCACTCACCTTAGTGCACCATCACTCACCGTGTATGTCCTAACTTGGTTGTGTCCTCCCAAGGTACAACATCTCACTCATATCTGCATGAATTTCCATCGGGTATTTTCCAGCCCATTTTTCCAGCTGGCCTAGATTCTGCTGCAATCTTTGATACTCTTCCTCACTGCCCACTTCACTCACAATCTTGAGGTCATCCATAAATTTGCTGATCCAGTTTACCACATTATCATCCAGATCATTGATATAGATGATAAACAACAATGGACCCAGCACCAATCCTTACAGCAGTCCACTAGTCACAGGCCTCCAGTCAGAGAGGCACCATTTACTAACATTCTCTGGCTTCTTCCGTGAGGGCAATGTCTAATTCAAATTACTACCTCAACTTGAATGCTAAGCAACTGAATCTTCTTGACCAACCTTCCTTGTAGGAACTTGTCACAGTCCTTTCTAAAGTCCATGTAAACACCATCCACTGCTTTGCCTTCATCAACTTTCCTGTTAGCTTCCTCAAATCCTCTATAATTAGTTAGGCACAATCTACGATGCCTAAAGCCATGTTGACTATCCCTAATCAGTCCCTGTCTGTCCAAGTACATATGTATCCAGTTCCTCAGTATACCTTTCATTAAATTTCGCACTACTGAAATCAGGCTTACCGGCCTATACTTTCCTGGCCTATTCTTAGAGCCTCTCTTAAACAACAAAACAATATTAGCTATTCTCCAATGCTCCAGCATCTCACCCACGGCTAGGTTTTTTAACATATCTGTGCTAAGGCCCCTGCAATTTTTGTACTACCCCTCCACAAGGTCTGAGGGAACACTTGTCAGGCCCTGGGGATTTATCCACCCTAATTTTCCTCAAGACAGCAAACACTTCCTCCTCTGTTATCTGTATATTCATGACCTCATTTCCACTAACACCTCCTCTGTAATCTGTATACAGTTCATGACCTCACTTCCACTGATATTGAATCGGTCTTTCAAGTAATTATTTAAGACCTCCCCCATCTCTTTTGGCTCCATGCATAGACGACCGCTCTGATCTTCCAGACACCAGTTTTATCCCTTGCTATTCTTTTGCTCTTAATATATCTGTATAGGCCATTAAGATTCTCCTTCACCTTGTCTGCTAGAGCAACCTCCTGGCTTCTTTTAGCCTTCCTGCATTTCATCTACTCCTAAAGTATCTCAATTGTTCATTCCTGCCTATACCTGCTATGCATCTCCTTCTTTTTATTAACCAGGGCCTCAATATCTCTTGAAATGCAAGATTCCCTATTATCCTTGCCTTTTATTCTGACAGAAATATATAAACTCTGTACTCTCAAAATTTAACTTACCAAGTGCAGCTTTGCCAGAAAACAACCCATCCCAATCCACACTTACCAAATCCTTTCTGATACCATCAAAATTGGCTTTTTTTCAATTTAGGATTTCAACCAGAGGATCAGACCTATCCTTCTCCATAATTATATTAAAAGTAATGGCATTATGATCACTAGATGCAAAATGTTCTCCAACACAAAGCTCTATATCATTCCCTAGTTGGAGAGCTAGTATCGCATTCTCTCCAGCTTGGACCTCTATGTACTGATTAAAGAAACTTTCCTGAACACATTTGACAAACTCTATCCTATCCACCCCTTTTACAATGTGGGAGTCCACGTCAATATGTGGAAAGTTAAAATCATCTATTATCAACAGTGTGCAATCTCTCTACAAATTGAGACTGTAAGGTGATCTATAATATAATCCCATTAAAGTGATCATCCTTTGCTTATTCCTCACTTCCACCCATCTAGCATCAGTAGATGAGCTCTCCAGTCTGTCCTGTCTGAGCACAGCAGTGACATTTTCAAATAAATCAATTTTTTATAGTTTTAGAATGTCACTATAAAGAACTACTTAAGGACTTTTGCAAAGCCTTGACAATGTTAAGATGAAGTGAAGTTGTTCCCGAGCCTGACTGTCAGGGGATGTTTGGATATTCCAGAGGCAGGTCCTTACTGCCTCACCAGCTGAGCAGCTGAGACCTGTTCATGCATTGTCACTTGACTCCAGCAATGAGAAATCCATGACAATTTGACCCACAGGCATCCCTTGTGTAGTGAAACTTCAATAATCAAGTGCCTCTATTGTTGCCCAAATCCAAATACTTCTCTTAATTCCCAACACTTTTAAAATGTTTTCCCGTGAATTTGGAGTTGCTTGAATAGCCATTCATTTCTAAGTTCATGACAAACTCTCTCAGGTGCTCCATCAATACCTCTTCTATAACCTCCTCTTTTACTGCTGTGGGATTCTCTCTTGGCAAATGTTACACCTCTTGTCTCAGTCACCAATCTTACATGTTGCCACAAGACTATAAGACACAGGAACAGGTTTAGGCCATTTGGCTCACTGAGTTTACTCTGCTATCCAATCATGGCTCATTTATTATCCCTCTCAATGCCACTCTCCTCTGTTCTCTCTGTCACCTTTGACACCCTTACTAATCAAGAACCTATCAACTTCTGCTTTAAATAAATATACACGGTCATCTATAGCAATTAACGAAATAGATTTAAACCACCCCGCCTAAATAAATTCTTCCTCATCTAAAGGGAAGTCTTTGTATTCTGGGGCTGTGCCCTATGGGTCTAGACTCCCCACCTATTGGAAACATACTCTCGATATCCACTATCATTATTTGATAGTTTTCAATGAGATCCCCCACTTCATTTTTCCAAATTCCAGCGACTACATTCCCAGAGCCATCAAACGCTCCTCATACATTAACCCTTTCATTCCCAGGATAATTCCCATCAAACTGCTCTAGACCCTTTCCAATACCAGTGTGTCCTTTCTCTGATAAGTGGCCCAAAACCCCTCACAATACTCTGATCTGATCTGACCTGATCTGATCTGATCAATGGCAGCATTACATCCTTGCTTTTATATTCTAGCCCTCTTGAAATGAATGTTAGCATTGCATTTGCCTTCCTCACCACAGACTCAAACTGCAATTCACCCTTATTACCTTCCAATTTTTTTTTACCAGTCATCTCAAGAAACCTCATCTACATGTGCTGTTTTCAGAACTGAAATGATATGGACAGATGGCAGGAACCTTAGGCTAACAAACCATGTTGTTTCTTCAAATTAGGTTGGAGTCTTGGTTATGTCAACAATATGCTTCCTGAGCCTAGACAATATTGTTCCTCAAGATGCTGGCTAAATACTAGTTAAAATAACAATGATCTTAAACCTTGAATGTTTTTTTGTACTGAAAATCTGTATGTAGCAAAAGCTCTCTGATGCTGGATAGCCAATATCCATCACAAGAAGAAATAACCAGGTTTGTAAAACACATTAACTTTTAAAACTCGGCCACTGTTTGTCATGAACAAGGTTGTAGCACTGTTTGTCATGAACAAGGTTGTAGCATGTTTTGGACTTGTCTCTTAATGCAGGATTCTGCAGTGCTGATAGCCACTGTTATCAATATGCTTATCATTGTGCCTTATTGTAGCAAAATGATGCAAACAAGCTAGGGAAAGTACATGCATAAATTACTGAAGGCTTCAATACAACAAGGCTTGATTGCTATTCCCACTGTTGACAGTTCACTCTTAACAGAAGTTTTAAGTAATCTCTTATGACAAAGAAGACTATTTGTCCTATCATGTTGGCTTCTTGTAAAACAATCCCACAAATCCCAGTATCCATCAGATTTCCTTGTAATTTATTCTCAGTCATATGCCCATCAGCTCCTCAGAGTTCTTGGCATTCACTTACACTGCAGCTAGTTTACAACAGCCAATTAATCCACAAGCACATCCTTGGGACATAGGAAGAAACTGCAGCATGAGGGTAACCCATATGGTCACAGAGAAACTGAAGAATTCCATACAGATTGCATAAGGTCATGATTGAACTCATGTGAAGCAATAGCACCAAATGCATCATTATATTAAAATATTTATAAATAGATAGTAATGTTAATATTCATGATTTTAAATTGATTTTGTAATTGAACATGAACTGACCAATATTTACATGACTTATTTACAAGGAACACCATATTCAATCATTATTTTAAATGGTATTGTCAATTTAGTAAAACTTTTGGTTGTACACTTTATAATCACAATATCTGTGCTAAAAATCTCGTAACATATTCAGCTGTTTTATATATTCAAAGTTCAAAGTAAAGTTTTTTTTAACGAAGTACATACAGTATATGTCACCATATACAACCAGGAGATCAGTCTTCTTGTGGGCATACTGAAAAAATATACCTAATATAACTATATTAGAATCAGTGAAAGACTTCCCAACTAGGCCATCCAACGAGAGCACAGAAGACAACAAACTGTGCAAATGCAAAAAGAAGAGCCAATAATATAAATAAATAAGCAATAAATATCAAGAATATGAGATGAAGAGTCCTTGAAAGTGGGCCCAGTGGTTGTGAGAAAATTTCAATGACGGGGCAAGTGAAGTTGAGTGAAGTTATCCCATTTGGTTCAAGAGACTGACGTTTGAGGGATAATAACTGTTCCTGAACATGGTGGTGTGAGCCCTGTGACCCTTGTACCTTCTTCCTGATGGCAGCAATGAGAAGAGAGCATGTCTTGTGTGGAGGGAGTCCCTGATGATGGATGCAGATTTTCTGCAACTGCATTTCATGTAGATGTGCTCAATAGTTGGGAAGGCTTTACCCATGATAGACTGGGCCGTATTCACTACTTTTTACCATGTGAAGATTCTTGAGTACTCTGGTTTCCTCAACCATATCAAAGATATAAGAGTTGTAAGATTAATAACTATTGTACATTGCCCCGGGTGTTATTGGCTGGTGGAGGAACCACATTGTGCTTGACAGAGTCATCTGTGGATGCAAGTCCATTGCTCCCAGAATGTGGCAACACGACTCAATGGGATGGATAGAAAAGAAGGCATATGGCTCACTGGCCTTTATCAGTCAGGGTGTTAACTATAAAAGTCAGGGAGACATATTGCAGTTACATAAAACTGATGACTAATTACCATTCGTTTACTGAGTTGCTGTGGAATCCAAACTCCACCATGTGTTGAAAATACATGTTCCCTACAGATAACATTCAACTGCATTTCTCTCTTATGTTGAATCCCTTTTTCACTCTCTTCCATGTATGTCCATCTTTCCTTATTGCTTCTTTTCTAATTTCATTATTTCTTTTCATCCAACCTGTTGGTTTTCCTCCTTCAAGGTACAAGTGAGTGTTGTTCTGTGTGACAAAGGGAATACAGTTTGTTTTATTCTTCCAGGTCCAGCAACTAGATCCTAGTTAATGACAGCACTGCTCTTAAGTCCTGCTTCAATAGTATGGGTTAGACTCAAACTCACTCAAAAGAGCACAGTCAAAATGCCACACTCCGCACCATTTCCCACATGTAGTCCCTGGAGCATGATTACCCATCCAACAAATACAGCTGATATTGAACATTTGACACTAAAACAGAAAATACTTTCCACACGGTGGGAGCTAACAATTGATGGGTGAAACAGGTGTCATTTAAAAGACTATTGAAATTCATCCTGAAAAGCCTGAGCACAGAGTTTGAAAATGTTCCTCTCTGCACGGGAATTAAGGGTGACACAGTGCCAGAGTGCTGGGTTCAATACTGATCTCAGGTCCTGTCAGTACATATTCTCAATGTGTTTCCTCAGAAGCCCTAATTTCCTTCCACAACCCAAAGATTTATGGGCTGGCTGGTTAGTTGACCACTCTAAACTGTTCCCAGTGTGTAGGTGAATGGTCGAATTTGGGATGAGGGCTGGGGATAGTCGATGAGATTGTAGAGGGAATAAAGAATGGGATTTATGGAAGGATGTGAGGGGGTGGGGCTTCGGAGTTCTAATGTCTTCTGTCATTCATTCTTCAGGTCTTTTTTTTGCTGCTTCGTGGATGTCTGTGAGGAGTAAGAATTTCAGGTTGTATATTGTATACATTCTCTGATACTAAATTGATCCATCAAACCATATAATTAGATGAGAGATGGTCAGCAGGCAGAAAGGCAGTATGTCTCTATGACTATTACCTTTGCACCAACTGCTTATGCCACAGTATTCTGATCATCTACATCCCTGCTTAATAACTCTCATGTGTAACTCAATAGTGAAGCCGCTGGACAGCTTCCAACTGCCCTGATATTGAGGTGCTGGCTGACAACATTATTTAATTGCTTATATTCAACAAACATAAAATAATGATTATCCTTCTGTCAATGACAACTACAGAGAGCGGTCACTCCTCCCCAACACCCACAATTTTTCAGAACTCAGAAAATAGCCTCTCTACATCTGCTTCAGAGCATCTCTGCCCTTAAAGAATTGCACATTAACTTCACAAAGCATTTGTTTTCCTTCAGATGAAAGATTTTTACAGCAACTAGAACAACTCCTTAGTTCTTTATGTCTTCCTCACTTAGCTTCAGTTCAGAAGGATACCTAGCAATGAATTGACCCAGCACTCACTCCAGCTTACTTGCCTTTGCACAGTATTACTTCACCTAGTGTTGGGCTTATCGAATATGAACTTTACCTATCAGTGAACTGACATACTATGAGCTTCAGTAAGCAGCAGCTAAATATGATAGTGGAACCAATTAATTTTGACTTTAACTTGAAGCAGCAGTATTGACTAATCCATCAGCCATTTTTCTGCTCCATGATTGACTGGCATTATACATGTCATGGATAAATCGGTCATCGAATGATAGATACATAGACTGACAGAGAGTGTGATGGATAGAGACAGAGACAAACATGTACAATCAGATAGTGAGATAGATTGTTAGATAGAGCAATCAATACAGCGAATGGTAAACCAATGCAGAGGACACAGCTAGGTAACTAAACAGGATGATAGATAAGTGATTGCATTAAGGAAGAAAACCTAATAAATTCTAATAAATATTCAATGTGTAATTCGGTAAGGTTATTGTATGTTATAAACTACTGAATTCACTAATTGTAAGAACTGCTAACATAATATTTTGCACCTCAGGAAATTCATAAGAGCAACATAGCTGATCTGCTCCCAGACATCCCCTTAAGGGTATCTTGGGAAGGGGAAAAGAGAGAGTGAAATAGAGTCATGTCTATTATTTTTATGTGAACATTGATCCAACAAAAAAAAGCAGGGCAATGTGAAGTGAAGAATGGAATTGTATATTTATCCTCCCATTCTAACGACACTGTAAATGAGATACCAAAATGTGCAGTAAAATTTATTTGATTTCAAGAATAAATATGATAGAAACAGAAAAACATGAAGGAAATCAGTTCCTTCCTGGAAAGGGAGCTGCTGACCTACACATTAAAATTCAATCATTGCTCTACACACCCATGCAATAGCTTTTAAATTCAGTTCAACAGGAGTAAAGTGTCTGAAGATTGGTGGTGCATGTGATGTCCTGGAGCCACGTTTCTGCCAGAATGAACACACAGCAGTTCCTCATCTCCTGCAGCTGCAGATGATGGTGTTCTTCTTTGTAACTTCGAGATTAAACTAATTCAAAGGAAGACATGGGAGTCTGAAATATGAGTCTAACTTTGTGTTTACTTTTAAGTGAGGCACAGACATGTCACATGGTAATGTGATTTTGCATACAATTCACATATTTATACATATAATCTATAATTAATTGAATAAGAATTCTTAATCAACTATTATATATATATATGTATATATATATATATATACACACAAGATTACTCAAATACTAAATGCACAACATTCTTCCCTGCTTAGCTGTAAACTCCAACTCAATAGAGAATTCATCCCAACTATATACACAGTATACTATATGACATAAACGCTACAGGCAAGGAGGAAATTGGCAAGCTTTTGGCTCAGTACTAGTGTAGTGTGTTCTGCTGACATTGCTTCAGAGAGTTCTTTAGACTCTGAACAAACCTTTCCACCAAGACATTTGTTCCTGGGTAATAAAGTGCTAATGTATTTTAAGACCATAAGATATAGGAGCAGAATTAGGCTATTTGGCCCATTGAATCTTCTCTGCCATTTCATCATGGCTGATCCAATTTTCCTCTCAGCCCCAGTCTCCTGCTTTCTACCTGTATCCCTTCATGACCCATCCAATTAAGAATCTACCTCTGCCTTAAATATACATAGAAACTTGGCTTCCACAGCTGCTTTTGGCAAAGAATTCCACAGATTCACCACTCTCAGGCTCCAGAAATTCCTCCTCAGTGTAGGAGTCATACGCTAGAGGTAGTCATAGGAGATTCCATAGTGAGAGGAACAGACAGGAGGTTTTGTCAGCCTGATAGAGATACCCGCATGGTGTGTTGCCTCCTAGGTGCCAAGGTATGGGATGTCTCAGATCAGGTGTAGGGTATTCTGAAGGGAGAGGGTGAAAAGAGTCAGACATCGGCTTATGTCATGTCTTGAAGTTTCTTTGCATCAAGGCCGTCCAAGTACACTCTTGTTTCTGGAATCCTCTCGGTGACAGCAAAGCACTGTACCACTCAAAGAACCTCCAAACTGTAAATTGCAGGCTCTAACAATCCCAGAAACACATTTAAGGTAAAAAAAGCATACATAATAGTAAAAGAGAATTTTTCATGAGCTATCTGGAAGACGTTGACCAAGGGAGCGTTGTACGCTGGTGTCATCTTGACAGCCACTCTTTTTCCTTCTCCTGAAATTTCAAGGTGAATTTGATCATATTATGATCCATTTCCCCTAAGGGTTATTTTACTTTAAGCTCTCTGATCAATTCTGGTACATTGCACACCACCCAATCCAGAACAGTGATCCCCCTAGTCAACTTAACCATGAGCCACTCTAAAAAGCCATCTCATAGGCATTCTGGAAATTCTTCCTCTTGGAATCCAGCACCAACCTGAATTTTGCAATCTACCTTCATATTGATATCCCCCATGACGATTGTAACATTGCCCTTTTGGCATGCATTTTCTATTACCTGTTGTAATTTGTAGACTACATCCTTACTACTGCTTGGGGGTCTGTATACAAACCCTTGCAGTTCCTTAGCTCTATCCACAATGACACCTTCTGATCCTATGTTACCTCTTTCTAACAATTTTAATTCATTTTTACCAACAGAGCAACATCACTTCCTTTGCCTTCCTTTCGATACAATGTGTATCCTTAGACATTAAGCTCCCAGCTATAATCTTCATTCAGCCATGATTCAGTCATGCCTACGACATCATACATGCCAATCTGTAACTGTGATCCAAGTTCAGCTACTTTAGTCCATATACGGCGCATATTCAAATATAACACCTACAGTCCTGTATTTCCCTTTTCAATTTTGTCCACCTTTACATTGCAACTCATCCTGTTGACTGCAATTTTGCTCTATCAATAGTCTTTCCTCACTACATATTGCCTCTATTTGTAAACCAGCTACCTCATCTTCAGCACTGTCATCCACCTATTCTACGATACTTCTTGCATTCAAATATACACAGGTCAGAACACTAATTGCACCATGCTCAGTCTTTTGATTCCTAACTTTGACTAAGGTCTTACCAACATCTCCTTCCACAATCTCTCCACTAACTGTTTTGGCACTCTGGTTCCCATCCTCTCTTGAACTCTAGTTTAAACCCAATCGTGTAGCATTAACAAATATTCTCACTAGGATATTAGTCCCCCTCCAGTTCAGGTGCAAACCATCCCTTCTGTACAGGTCCCACCTTCCCTGGAAGAGAGCCCAATGATCCAAAAATCTTATGCCCTCCCACCTACACCAACTCCTTAGCCATGTATAAAACTGTATAATCTTTCTAGTTCTGACCTCACTACCACATGGTGCAGGTAATAGTCCTGAGATCAGAACCTTAGACATCCTGCCCTTTAAGTTAGCACCTGATTCCCTGATTGCTCTATACAGAACCTTGTCATATGTCCTACTCACATTATCGGTACCTACATGGACCACAACCTCTGGCTGTTTATCCTCCCAGTTAAGAATGCCGAGGACATGATCCAAGATGTCCCTAGCACCCAGGAGGCACATACCTTCCAGGAATCTCAATCTTATCCACAGAACCTCCTGTTCATTCCCCTAACAAATCCTCTATCACCACAGCATGACTCTTCTCCCCCTTCCCTTCTGGGACACAGAGACAGACTCAGTATCAGAGACTCAACCACGTGACTTTGCTCTGTGAGATCAAACCACCCCCCACACCTCGCCCTAACAATACCCAAAGTGAAAAACAAGTTGTTGAGGGGGATGGCCACAGTTGTATCTGTAGTGGCTCCTTAACATCCTTCCCGACTGTCAGACAGTTTCATGTGTCCTGTACCTTGAGTGTAACTACCTCTCTAAATGTCCCATCAATCACCCCTTCAGCCCTCTGAATGATCTGGAATTCATCTAGTTCCAGCTCCAGCTCCTGAATGCCAATTGTTAGAAGCTGCAACAGGATGTACTTCTCACAGTTGCAGTCGTCGGAGACATTAGAGGTCTCCCTGCTTCCCACATCCTGCAAGAGGAGCATTCCACTATCCTGTCTGGCATCTCCACTGTCCTAGCTTAGCAGATATACAGAAGGGAAGCAGAAACAAAAAATTAACCTTGAGCTTTTCTTTTATTCGCTTTCTCTGACTAAAGCCTCTCTTCACTGAAGCCTGGAAGAGCTAGTGCCTCAAGATCACCACTCTGACCATATCCACTGAGATGATTGTCATTGTGCTTGCCACTGCTTTCCTTTAATCTGCTTGTTAATCAACCACAAACATGGATTAGTCGCTGGTCAATGCTCTATTATGTCTTATTCCCTTCATTTTCAGGAATGACTGAAACTGTTCCATAACAAACTATGATCCATTGCCGCTGACTAAGTGTTCTGGAACACTAGTCCTTGTGAAGAGGCTTCTCAACAGATCAAGAGTGTGCCAGGCTGTAGTGGAGACTATTGGGAACACTTCTGTCCACTTCGTAGCTGCATCCACTACTACCAAGAAATTTGTGCCCATGAATTATCTGGCAAGATCCACATGAATCCTCAGACAGGGTAATGCAGGGCATTCCCAGGGATGGAGAGACGCTGCTGTTGGCACCTTCTGGATGTGTTGGCATCCCAAACAGTACGTGGCAAACTGCTCGATCTGCTGACCTGCCACCAGACAAAGCTTCGAGGCGACTCTTTCATTTTGACCATGCCTAGATGACTGGCATGTAGTTCCTCCAACACTTTAGCTCACAGCTTAGATGGTACAACTCTCAATCCCCACATAATTCAACTTCCATCAAGGGCAAGTTCATCCTGGAACTGGTTTAAAAAAAATGGGGCAACTGGAAATTCTGCTGCACATTCCAGCCATTTTGGGTTGTCATGTAGACCAGAGATAATGTAGGGTCTTTTCTGGTTTCCCTTTGGATCATCTCTGCTGTAATGAGGAGACTTTCAATTTGCATTATGGAGAACAAGTCAAGAAGAGTGTCCTCTTTTGTTATTATGTTGTAATTTGTGTTTATTTTGTATGCCTGATGGGGTATGCCAGGGATGCTGCTGCATTTGAGTTTTTCATTGCAATTGCACCCATGTACTTGTGATTATAACAAACTTTGTACTTTATAGTTTGACAAACATAATTAGTCAAACATAATTTATCAATCATAACAACACACATCAAAGTTGCTGGTGAAGGCAGCAGGCCAAGCAGCATCTGTAGGAAGAGGTATAGTCGACGTTTCAGGCCGAGACCCTTCGTCAATCATAATTAGTCCCGAACACACTGCCAGCAGTGAACTTTACATACTTCTGAAAAAGATAAATTATTCCACCTGAAAAAGTAACTGTTTCACATTCTCCTGACCTGCTGTGTCTTCTCTTCATTTCCTGTCTATATTTTAAATTTACTTCATAGGAGAAGCTGGCAACATTTGTTGCAATAAGGCCTAGTGTAGTCAGGAGGCCTTCCACAATGCAGTGCATCACAGAGGGGCAGCCAGGAAGAGCAACCTCACAGAACAATTGAAGATCTTTATCTATCAGCTAAGCTTTGATATAGCTTCCCAAGATGTTGAAATCTTTTCATGTTTTTTCAAAAAATAAATCACTATTTGTGATATTGACAAACATCAGAAAGCACTGGATAAAGCAAAGTCTATGAAACCAGAAATATTCCCAGCTGTAGCACTGAAAGCATGAGTTCTGTAACTTGCTGTGATACTTGATAAGTTGTTTCACTACAGCAACACTGGCATCTAGCTAAAAATATGAGAAATTGGTCAAGTACATTTTGTTTACAAAAACCAGGTCAAATCCAATCTGGCTGGTTGCAGCCCGTCTGTCTGTTTTCAAATCAACAAAGTGGTGGAAGCTGTCATGGACAGTGATACTGTATCAAGCAATGTTCACTCACCAACAACTCACTAATAACCAGTTTGGCTTTCACCAGGATTGCTCAGCACCAGACCTCATCACAACCTTGGTCCATATATGGACTAAAAACCCGAAATCCCTTGGTGAGGAAAGAGTGCAGTCTTGACGCCAAGGCAATATTTGGCATAGTGGGGCACAATTGTGCCCCGGAAAACTGAAGTCAATGTGCAACAAAGGAAAATCTCTTTAGTGGTTTCTTTCCACAAGGAAAATGGTTTGTGGCTGTCAGATGTCAATCAACCTGATGCTGATCTCTGGACATGACCACAGGAGTTCCACACTCTCCTGAGGAACTCCTGCAGCTGAAACCCAACCAGCATTAGCTGGTTTAAAAAAGACCTACGTTCCAACAGAAAATTGGGAAGTTGTGATGTTCGCTAATGTTTTGACAATATTCAGGTCCAGTCGCAGCTCTTCAGCAAGAAAAGCAGGCAAGGCATGGGCTAATATGTGGCAGGTAGCATTCATGACATAATAGTTCCAGACAATAGTCCTTGCCAGCAAGAGAATCTAACTAGCCATATATGACATTTATTGACTTTACCACTGCCAAGCTCCTCACCACTGTTTGGGCATTCACCATTGACCAGAAACTCACATGGATACCATGGCTTCAAGAGCAGGTCATAAGCTGGATGCCCTGTGACAGCTGAGTCATGGCCTTTCCATCATCTTCAAGACACAAATCAGGAAGAGCATGATGGAAAACTTTCTACGTTCTTGGGTAATACAATGCCAACAGCCCTCAAGAAGTCCAGCACCATCCATGCCAAGGCAACTGCTTAACTGGGACCTAAAACATTCCTTCCCTTCTTCACCAGTGCAGAATGGTTGCAAAGTACACCATCAGCAAATTGCAATGCAGCCACTTGTCCAGATAATTCTGACAGCACCTTCCAAACCATGACTTCCAACACCAAGGAGAAAAGAACAGCACCTACAGATTGATCACCACCCTGACTTGGAAATATATTGGAACTAAATCCTCAACCTCCAAAATGTATGAAAGCAAAGGATGAGTTTCTTCCACAGTTCAAAGGTACTCATGAATACCCTAATCAGAAGGACTGCAGAAGTTCATAAGGCCATTCACTGTTGCAATTCACAAGGGCAATAAGAAGAACACAATAAATGCTGCCCAGATGCCAAATATAAACATAGAACATCTTAAGAACTATTAAGCATCAAAAAAGTAAACATTTACTAAACATTTTTAAACTAATAAATTATTTTGCTTAAATCTAATCACTCATTAACTTAGTTGTTCACTGATGTTTCCCCCCATTAAAATTAATCAGAAGTTTTCTCCTGCTGTTTGCGCAGATCCCTAACTTTATACTCCCAAAAGTATCCCAACTACATGCAAAATAAAAACAAAATAACTGCAGCATGTGACCTAATTTGAGACCACTGCAACCGCATGGAAATGTTGAAGCTGCAGTCAATTAGGTGGGGAAATGTCAGCTATGGCACCAGGATCTATAGCCATTCCACTCCTCATTAAAAGAAAATGGCATTAAAGAAAACACTTTATTTGAAACTCTACACATCAACCACATTGCAAAGTGTTGACACAACTAGCTGCAGACCTAAGGCCACAAAACTGCCACCTGCTGCAAAAGCACCTGAAGCCAAAGACAACACTGGCATGAGATGCTCATCACCTGCTCAGATCCCTCACCCATATCCAGCCATCAGACAGCAAGAATGGAACTCATTCAACGTGTACTAATACTCTAAACAGTCAAAACACTCCAAACTCCTTCGCCCAGCAACTTTCAACGCACAGCTGTGTTTTAAAGTACATAATCCATTGATGGCAGTCTTCTAATCATTCCAACAGCTCACTGTACACAGGGAACAAAAACAGTTAACTGGTGACAAAAGAAACCATTTTACCATTTGACCCTGTTTATCCATGACAAGGGTGGTGGGGTAGATTTAATTTCTAGCAAAGTCAGTGTAAGGCGCTCCTTCTCTCCGCTAGCCTGTAGGTCACCTTTGGGCAAGGTGTAACACCCACTGATCAGGGTCACATGAAGCCATGGGAACAGGTGGTAGATGCAGCTGATGCATATCACAAGTTCTGGTTATGCGATCACTGATGCCAGGCTGACAACCTATGAAGAGTATTGATAATGGCTGGGGTCACCTGTAATGTAAAGACACTGCCTAGAAGGCAATGACAAAACAGTTCTGTAGAAAAATTTGTCATGAAAAATCATGGTCATGAGACCATGATCACCTACATCATATGACGCAGGACATAATGATAGCGATGATGTCCATGAGAAAGTGAGGTGTAGAGAGATGGCAGACTGAACGAGCGGCCAACTCTTTCTTTGAAAAATATCACAGAATTCCAAAATCTACCCAAGGCTTAGATTTTTAAAGCATCGCTTCAAACAGCAGAGTACAACACTGATGCGCCAGCCTGGACTTTATAAGGCTTGGCCCCTCACCTGGACTGAAGTGAGCCATACTCATATGCAGATAACACACTGGAAGCTTACCACAGACAAATAGATGACATGGGAAAAATATCACTAGGTCAGAATCAGATTTAATATCACTAGCATATGTCAAGAAATTTGTTGTTTTGTAGCAGCAGTATTTTGCAGTATATATAAACTTAAATTAATTTAGTTATGCAAAAAGAGAGGGAGAATACTGAGGAAGTGTTCATGGGTTCATTGTCCATTCAGAAATCTGAAGGCAGTGGGGAAGGAGCTCTTCCTGAAACATTAAGTGTGTGTCTTCTAGGATCCTGTACCTCCTCCATGATGGCAGCAAAGAGAAGAGGGCATGTCCTGGGTGATGGGGGTCCTTAATGATGGATGCTGCCTTCTTAAGGCATTGTCTTTTGAAGTAATTTACCTGAATAATTTATTCAGGCAAAATTATCTAAATAAAATGATACAATGCAAATACTCTGAAGTTAACTAACTTCACATAAATACAAACGTTTGTACCATATTTTATAAAATTCATATTTCAATAATGTCTCTTTTGTGTTAAACAATAATACAGAAGATAATCATTGAGTTCAGAACATACAAATGTGAAAACAGGGAGGAAAAACTTTCTTGCATCACTTTACGTGATATTTTAACATTGCTTCTACTTTAATTATTTGTCATCTTCATTTCTAATCTGAATTCCAGCAGCAGCAACTAATCAGGAGGTCTGACAGAATGGTATTGTGACCATACTTGCCAGAGAAGAGCAGGATCACAGCATCAGAACCTCTCCCAAACAATTTAAGCAGTTCCATTGTTGTATTCTAGTACCATGGACATGTTGATTATAAATCACTAGTTAACAAAATTCATCAGGCATAATCTAGATTCTATACAAAACTAGCCAAAGCAATAAATAATATAAATTCTCTAACCAATATAACCTTAGTGGCCGCTTTATTAGGTATGTTCTGTACCTAATAAAGTGGCCACTGAGTGTATGTTCATGGTCTTCTGTTGCTGCAGCCCATCCACTTCAAAGGTCAACGTGTTGTGCATTTAGAGTTGTGCTTGACAGGCCATCCGGCCCATCGAGTCTGCTCCACCATTCAATCAGGGCTGATCCTCTTTTCCTATCTCCTCCTCAACCCCAGTTCCCGGCCTTCTTCCCGTAACCTTTGATGCCATGTCCAATCAAGAACCTATCAATCTCTGCCTTAAGTACGCCCTACGACCTACGACCTGGCCTCCACAGCTGCATGTGGCAACAAATTCCACAGATTCACCACCCTTTGGCTAAAGCAATTCGTCCGCATTTCTGTTTTGAAAGGGTGCCCCTCTATCCTGAGGCTGTGCCCTCTTGTCCTTGACTCTCCCAATATGGGAAACATCCTTTCCACATCTACTCTGTCTGGGCCTTCCAACATTTGAACATGACGAGGACACTGAATTATTTATGACATATAATCAACACTAAAGAATGAATATATGAAAGTATATTTAAGAATTGCATTAACTGGGAAAGGACTGAAACATATAAGAACATATATAATTAGTGCATACTAGATAGGTAACATATTCCAGTCATAGATTTTGAAAACTTAAAGCTCACTTCCAATTGCTTGAATAAATTGCTACATTTCAAAATCAGGCAATTCTGAAATTCTCATGGTATCACTTGCTGGGTTTGATGTGGATTCCTTATTGTTAATGCAATTCAGCCACTATAGGGACTTAGACCATTATATGTTGTTTGAATCTTCCAGAGGATTGAGAGTGAATTGCTAAAAAGTTAAAAACCTGAACATTGCATTAAAGATAACACATGTCAAGAGCTAGAAACTGAATGGAATAAAACACAGACAGGCCTGACACCTTGCTGATTTCAGTCTATTGAAATCATTGCCTTTTAGGTGGTGCTTGAAACCACTCTGTGTTTCATTTGAATGACATTTGCAAAAAGTGACAGCAGTTCAGGAACTTTGAAGCTGTCCAGGTTACACACAGTAGTGAAGAGGTACCAAATTGTTATTTCAATAGAAAGTAGTCAAGACTCCCAAAATCATGGCATCTTACACTATAGGTGCTTATGTTTCTTTTACTGAAACCCACCATTAACTAAGCTTTGTGTATCCACTTTCTATGCCAGTAGTTTCCAATGAATTGAACATAAGTTTTAACAAGATGCATAAGTTAAATAGCAGAGAACAGAACGAGGACAGATGCTGGAATCTGGAGCAACAAAAAAACTGGTGGAAGAACTCAGCAGATCAAACAACATCTATGGAGGCAAAGGGATAGTCAACATTTTGGGATGAGACCCTGCATCACATGAAACATCCACCACCTGTTTGCTGCCTGACCTGCTAAGCTCCCACAGCTGTTCGTTATTTGCTGGAGTAAATATCACTTCATTTATTTTGCTTAACTTTAATTGCTCTAATATACCTGGAAATGTCAAGAACTTCAACGCTTTCTCAGGGCAATGAGGTAAAGAAACATGTTAATTGCCTGAAATTATGTATATGTATTTATTGTACATAATCAACAGATTTACATTTGACAGAGGTGGCGATGAGGGGTTCTCATCATAACTTGGTTGTATGAATAGTCACTAATTCTAATGGTGGGAATGGAGAAGGCCAGTATTATGTGACCACCTCTATTGCATTAACAGCTATACACTTGGATACCACCAAGCATTTACTTTATCAGTCTTGTTTTACTTGAGTGGGATATTACCTTTGGTTTCAGATTAGCTAACTCCAAAATTCACTATTCTTTGAAAACTTAAACAGCAGAAAATGCTAGAAACATTCAACAGATCAGTATACATCTACATTAAGAGAAACAAGTTAACTATTCACACCAAAGATTGTTTGTCAGAACTGCATATGTGTTTTCTCACTTTGCAGATTCTGAGATCACAGGTCTTTGACCTGAAAGGCAGATTCTGTATCTCTTTCCACAGATGTTGCCTGACTTGCTGACTCTTCACAGCATTTTCAATTTTTATTCAAGAGCTCCCCATTTTGAAGAAACAGACCTCAAATTACTTTCCCACTGGAAGCCACTCAAATACCCTCACCAGGAATCAGAGTAATTTTGCTTTATAGGCAGTCCCAGGGGAAAAAAAACTGATTCCATTTTTACACATATCCGTAAGTTGATTTTGTTTCCCCTAAGGTGGAAAATACTCAAAAATTGCTCAACGTGGTAAGCGTACCTCCACAGTGTTATATAACAGATGGAATGAAAAGGTGATATAAAAGAACAAGCACTCAAAGTTAAGAGAGATAAGTAGTGCTGATGCTGCAAGAATATAAAGTTTTTGTATATATAATGGGACCTCATTCATACACAAGGGGTGACCACAAAACAGTTGTTCTAAGGATGGCATGTACTAGGATAATATCTGGCATAATATTTCAATTCTGTCATGTTGTATTAGTATGAACCAAGCAGACTTTTATAACAGGCATGGTAGCCACTGATACCTCTTTTTTTATGTGCGGAATTTTGCCACTTAAAAATTTTTTAAAAACATACTAGCTTTAAAACTTATTAAAAATAATTTATAAATTTCTTTAGAAAAAAATCTCTCAGGATTGGTGTCAATGTTTCATTAAACACTAGTTTTGATATTGAATTAGGAATCAGTAACATTATTACTGAAGGTTTTGAAGGCCTTGATTTAAATAACTTGACAGAGCATTCAATCACTGGGATAATTAATTTTCTCAATAAGAATGCTACATTTTAAAGAACATAATCCAGTGTTAGTTCTTGAAGCAAATGCAGCTCAGCATAATGAAATTATACATATTCATGTTTTCTTTTGAATATTAAGTATCCATCCAACCCACTGAGATCCCATTCCAACATATTTAAATTTCCCAAAAAAGTATGATTTGTGGTCAAATGTGATATTGTTTCCCTTTCTTGTCCTGTTAACAGCTCAAAGTTAAACAAAGCAAAATCAGATCAGTTGAAAGGTAAACCATGTCAAAAAATTCTTCTGAAAAAATAAAATTTGTAAAAATACAATCTTAAGAAAATACTCAGGAAGTAATATTAGCTGTTTAATACCACGTTTATTGTTTTGTTCCTAATTGAATATTTATTCTTGAGGTGGTTCTGCATTGCATAGCCTATTCCACATTTTACTCTTCAGTTCCTGAAGTTCCAACAAAGGTAGTCACAATTGGCTCAAAGCACTCACTTTTAATCTGCCATCCATTCAAGCTTAGAGCTTGTGACTGACTCATTCTAGCAGACATTGAAGCATGTTAAGGCAGTAAAATTTGTACATTTTGTTCATGGGAGAAGTGGACTGGATTTGAATAGCAAGTTGACAATGTAAATTGCTCCTTCACATGTTGGCAATTGGATAATATTGTGCTAAATAAAGTATGTCATGGAATGAGAGAGGGGATGTATTCCAATCCTGACTGCAGTTATTATGGGCCTCGACAGCAATTCTGGAGACAGGCAATGTGACAGGACTTTTCACTTTCACAGGAGGCACAAAATGGTATAATATGGCTGGGAAATTTTCTTGAGGATGCAGTGCCCATTTCTCAGGAGCTGAATGAGCTTTCAAATCAATAATGTAACAGCCAAAAAGCAAATGTTCATTGCAAACCTGACGTGCACTGTTTTATCTGGTAAATGGTAAAATATAGCATGCAATTCCCACACTTGAAACAGGTATGAGACCCTTTGTATCTGCAAGGAAACCTAATGCCTAATATAGTTTGCACTGAACCATACTTAGAAGCACTTCGATCTACATATAGCCTAAAGGGCAGGAACTCAGAAGAGTCACCCGTCACGGTCTAGTCCATTGACTCCTTGTTTCAGTTAATTTCCTTTTCCTCATGTTCCATTGGGCTCCTTAATTAGGGCATCTGATCCTTATTTGAACGGATCAGCATAAGAGCACCAGCTTACATCTACTGGCTGCTGGTTCGTTACCTCAGCAGGGCAGCTATGCTTGTTCCGGGCTGCCGAGAATGAGTTGAGTTGAGAGCCTGCCGGTCGCAGCTCCTGGGTAGAGTCGAGAGCCTGTCATCTGCTGTTCCTGCTTCGAGTCAAGAACTTGTTGTCCGCAGTTCCCGGGTCGAGTTGGGCGTCTTCCGGTCGCAGCTCCTGGGTCGAGTTGAGAGCCTGTCATCTGCTGTTCCTGCTTCGAGTCAAGAGGCTGGCTCGTCACCGTAGCCTGGGTGGCAATGAATGTTCCGAGCCGCCAGGAATAAGGGACCATCTTCTGAGGTGCCAAGAATAAGGGGCCGTCTTCCGAGCCGCCAAGGATAGGGGACCGTCTTCATGAACTTCTCAGTGTCAAAATACGTTCTGTCTGTTGTTGTTTGTTTTTGTCATCTCGTTTCCTGCTGAGTGGGTCCGGCCATTTTGCCACTGCTCCGAGCCGGGATGCGAGTGGTCTGTCGTTTGTTTTTGTCGCCTCGTTTCCTGCTGAGTGTTGCCAGCCATTTTGCCGCTGCTCTGAGCTGGGATTCGAGTGATCTGTTGATGTTTCATTTTCAAGGCTCCGAGTCCCAGTCCAAGTCAAGGCTCCGCATGTTCAGTCCAAGTCTTCGTGTCCAGTCAAGGCAAGGCTTCGTGTCCAGGTCAAGCCCCAGTCCAAGTCAAGTCCAAGTCCTGGCTTCGAGTCCAAGTCATGCCCAAGTCCGTCTCTGTGTTAAGTCTTCGTACCTGTGCCCTGCTCTTGGGTCCGCTTCCTCAGCTGCCCATTGCAACACCACCGTCAACACAGTTTCAAAATAGTATTCAAGTATCAAACTGCGGAACTGGGAAAGGAGTAGAAGTGCATTTCCCAACCTCCTGATCTAAGAACACAACTGCGATCACCCTAAGAGCTCCATCTTTCCCTAAACAACAAAACAGAGCTATGCACTCATCATAACTTTCCTAATGGCCACCAGTACAGCAATCTATCCCCAAAATGTTACAGCAACCCTTGCCCTATCTTTCCAATGATTCCTTTATATAACTTACATCTCCCTAATTATCAGCACCCCTCCCCGGGATACTATTGTAACACCCAGCCTCCCATCTCTTCTTCTTCTTCCCAGTTTTATAAATGAACTCTCTAGCCCACTGTCATGAGCATTACATCTGCCTAGTTCCATCTTCCGACTAATGTTATGCATCCTACATCTCACAAAAAAACGACTCCACTTTGCTTCATTATCATTGATACCAATCCTCCCTTAATAAGCCTAATCTATATCCATCTGGTCAGATTTACTTTTCCCATTTCTGGGCTCACCAATCTAACTTCCCTATGTCCTGTGCAAGTTCTTTCAATCCACCCACCCACTTTTTCCATTTGGTTCCACCCTTTTGATGGGACTACTGCCAGAAAAACAAGATGCCTTTGATTCTGCTTGGCAAATAGCTAACCATTGTTTCCGGCAGCTCACTGCTACATTTACACTGTCAAATGTACAAGAAACTGCTGTTATTTAAGTGAATCTGTTAAATGTCAGCAAATCAATGATTGTTCTAAGTGTTCCTGTGTCCGGAGTAATTGTATAATGTTCACACAAAGTAGGGAATAACATATTGTGGCTACTATACAAGTCAAAAGAGTCAGATTGTTTCAGCATCAGAATCGAAACTGGGTTTTGCCACCATTTTATATGATGCAAAATTTGTTGCTTTCCCACAGCAGTACCGTGAAAAGACATTAAATTGCTACAAATTCATCTCTCTGTCACACTAGTGTCAAGAAAACAACTTCTCCCTCAATGTCGCAAAAACAAAGGAGCTGGCTGTGGATTACACTACAGGAGAAATGGAGACCGACTAACCCCTATTGACGTCAACGGATCTGGGGTTGAGAGGGTAAAGAGCTTGGTCATCCATATCACCAAGGACCTCATGTGGTCTGTACACACCAGCCGTGTGGTGTACAAACAAAGGCACAACAGCACCTCTTTCACCTCAGACGGTTGAGGAAGCTTGGTATGGCCCCCCAAATCCTAAGAACTTCCTAGAGGGGCACAATTGCGAGCATCCTGACTGGTTACATCACTGCCTGGTATGGAAACTGTACTTCCTTCAATCACAGAACTCTGCAGAGAGTGGTGCAGACAGCCCAGCGCATCTGTAGTTGTGAACTTCCCAGGACCTTTACAAAGACAGGTGTGTAAAAAGAGCCCATAGGATCACCGGGGACCCGAGTCACCCCGACCACGATCTACTCCAGCTGCTACCATCCGGGAAATGGTACCGCAGCAAAAAAGCCAGGACCAATGGGCTCCAGGACAGCTTCTTCCACCAGGCCATCAGACTGATTAACTCACGCTGATTTGAATGTACTCTATGTTACATTGACTGTTCTATTTATTATAAATCATTATAAATTACTAAGATTGCACGTTGCATATTTAGATAGAGACGTTAACGTAAAAATTTTTACTTCTCATGTATGTGAAGGATGTAAGAAATAAAGTCAATTCATTCATTCAATTACAAAATAATTAATAGTGCGGAGTAGAGAGTAGTGTTCATGCACCAT
Source organism: Mobula birostris (assembly GCF_030028105.1). NCBI lineage: Eukaryota > Metazoa > Chordata > Chondrichthyes > Myliobatiformes > Myliobatidae > Mobula > Mobula birostris. The sequence goes on along the minus strand of NC_092375.1, from coordinate 63,461,209 downwards.
TCAGAGATCTGATGATTGAGGGGAAGGAGCTCTTTCTGAATCATTGTGTGTTGGTTCTCAGGTCCAACTTAAATCCTCCCTGACAGTAGTAATGAGAAGAGGGCTTATCCGGGATAGTGATGGATACCCCTCTTGGAAGATGTCCGTGATGGTGGGGAGGATTTTGGCCATGATGGATCTGGCTGAGTCTACAAATGTCTGCATCCTCCTGTGATCTTGTGCCCTAGCACCTTCTTACCTGGCTGTGATACAGCCAGTAAGTATCATGTCCACCATACATACTGTAAATAGAAATTTGCAAGAGCTTTTGGTGACATATGGAATCTCCTCTAACTCCTGGTGAAGTAAGGCCGCTGCAGTACCTTCTTCATGACAGCATTAGTATGCTGGGACCAGGGCATCTCCTCAGAGCTGTTGACACCCAGGAACTTAAAACTGACTCTTCAATGAGGAATGGAGCGTGTTCTCCTTCCTGAAGTTCATCAGCAATTCCTTGGTCTTGCTGATGTCGAATGCGATGTTGTTATTGAGACACCATTCAATTAGCTAATTGATCTTCCACTTGAGATTTTGCGAACAACAGTGACATCATCTGAAAATTTAGAAATGACAATTGATCTGTGTTTAGTTACATCATCATGAGTGAGAGGAAGTAGAGCAGTAGGCTAAGCAAATGTCATTGAGGCACATCTGCATTGATTGTCAATGAGGAAGAGACGTTATCACCGATCCATACTGACTGTGGTCTCCCGATGAGGAAGTCGACGATCCAGTTGCAGCAGGAGGTGGGTCCAGGTCTTTGCTCAGGCAGGTAATAATTCTAGCCTCAAAGCACCTTATCATAGTAGGTGTGGAAGCTTCTGGGCAATTGTTGCTGAGGCAGTTCATCCTGCTCTTTTTGGGCACTGATATGATTGCTGCCCTTTTGAAGCAGGTGGGAACCTCAGACCACAGCAGTGAGAGGTTGGAGATATCCTTAAACACTTCAGACAGTTGGTCAGCAGGTTTTTCAGAATCTAGCCAGGTAGAACAATGGGACCTTGTGAGGGTTCACCCTCTTGAAGTATGTTTTGACACTGGCCTCAGAGACAGAGGTCACACGGTTGCCAGACGCTGTGGAGACTTGCAGAGATGTCGTGTTATTTTCCCTTTCAATGCAGGCATAAAAAGCATCAAACTCATCTGGGAGTGAGGTATCACAGCCACTTATGCTGCTAGGTTTCACCTTAAAGGAAGCCACAGCTGTCATGCATCAGACTGTCTCTTTAATTTCACATGGAATTGCCTTTCACTCTCACAATGGCTCCTTCTGTAGGTCATACCTGACTTCTAATAGGATCCTGGATCGCTACTCTTCAACCACAGAGCTAACCTGCATCAAATTATGAATTTCATCTGTGGCTTCAGGCTTGGAAAGGTATATCCTCAAAAACACATACTCATTCATACAGGTTTTGACCGTGATGGCTCAGGTATATTCATTCAGATCCAAAGATGAATCCCCAAATATGATCCAACACACTGATTCAAAGCAGTCCTGTAAACAGTTCTCTACCTCTTTGACTATACCTTCATGGTCCTCACCACTGGTGCTACTGTCTTTAGTCTCTGTCTATATGCCAGGGGCAGAAGTACAGCCAAGTGATCTGACCTGCCAAAGTGTGGATGTGAGATGACATGGGAAGCATTCTTGATAGCAGTCATTGGGCCTTCATAGAGTTTATCTGAATTGTTTTAAAATTATCATTCCTTCAGTTAGAAAATGCATGAAAGGTAGCTGTCAATGGTATCATTGTAGTTATATACAAGATGATTGGAAACATTCTTTTCTCTCTCCACTTTAAGGTCAGTAGTTCAGTAATTTTATGTAAATTACCAAAATAGAAAGGCAGAGATAATCCAACTCTTTCCCAACTCTTCAAAGTAAAACTGATAAATACATTATTCTTGATTCCACTTACAACTTATTCACATCTGGAAGGAGATAGAAACATTTATTTTTGTTGCATCTCTTTCCTACTCAGCTTCTCACACTACATTTTGTTGATTTTTTTTTCAAAGGCGGGAGGAGAAGATGGCAGCGCGACGCAGCACACGCAGCTCTCCAGTGAAATGATATCGTATCTGTTAAATAGCGGCCATAGACAATTGTGATTTGATGGAGACAGACGTGAGAAGCAGAGGAACATCTGGAGAAATTTCTGAAATCCCTAGTTCGCTGCTGTTGCTACTGTGCGATCGAGAATCTCCAGAGGGAAGGCCCCAAAATCCCCGGCTTTGCCTGCTGCTGGCGACCGAGGCTGAGGTCGAAGCGTTCGGATAGAGATGGTGCTCGGTACTCGGTGTCGGAGAGCTGATCAGAGCTCGAGGTTTTCGGACGACTCAGAGTCGGACTGTGGTCGGGCATGGCAGGGAGAGTTTTCTTCCTTCTCCCGTCTGTGTGAGATGTGGGACTTTCGAGAGACTTTGAACTTTTTTACTGTGCCATGGCCTGTTCTTCATCAAGTTATGGTATTGTTGCACTGTTGTAACTATATGTTATAATTATGTGGTTTTGCTAGTTTTTCAGTCTTGGTCTGTCCTGTGTTTCTGTGATATCACACCGGAGGAATATTGTATCATTTCATAATGCATGCATTATTAAATGACAATAAAAGAGGACTACGTGTCCTCATAATCTAATCTAAAAAAAATAATTTTGAACTGTATTTCCGCTTTGAGGTATTTGCTAAATTTAAAGCTGTATTCCTAGTGCCACCAGCATCTTGCTTTGACAATCAACACTGTGTAAAAAATAATCATACCATGGATTTTATTCAACAGACCTCTTAAGATAACGTAATGTAACACTAACATTGTTAATGTGAATATTACATTTCTGATTGACTTCAAAGTACTTCGTAAATCATTTTCATAAATTATTTTCCTTGAATAAGTGAGCTGATGTGAATATATTTACCTTCATGGAAGTAATGTGGTTTGAAATATGCACTGAGATGGTGGGTAGATTGTGGATTTGTACTCCATAACTTACCGAGATATGCTGGTACATCTGGCCCATACTTCCTCACAATACAAACTACACTGTTTATTTTAATGCATGAAATTGTTTTACCCGAAACTTTAACAAAGTTTTAAAAGGATTCAAAACTCATCAACGTATCATGTGTTCGGAAAAATAAACTCGTCTGCTCATGCCAACTAATGCAGTTTCAATCTGGTTATTAGAAAAGGATGCTGTCACATCACATGAAATGATAAAATCTATCTGTTGGCAAGTCCTTCTTGATTAGCAACATGCAAAAGCAATACTGGGGGAGCTCAGCAGGGCAGGCAGCATCTATGGAAAAGAGCAAACAGTCGACACTTTGGGCCGAGACCCTTCAGCAGGACTGCAGAAAAAAACATGAGGTCAGAGTAAGATGGTGGGGAGAGGGGAGGAAGAAGTACAAGGTAGTTGGTGATAGGTGAAACTGGGAGGGGGGTTAAAGTGAAGAGCTGGGAAGTGGATTGGTGAAAGAGATAAAGGGCTGGAGAAGGGGGAATCTGACAAGAGAGGACAGAAGGCCATGGAAGAAAGGCAGAACAGGAGGCCATGTACCGACATGTCAGAATGGAAACGGGGAGTAGAATTAAAAGGGGTGGTCACAAGAAGAAGATCCCGCATTTTCTGGCAGATAGAGCATAGCTGCTCGGTGAAGCAGTCTGCCGATCTACATCGGATCTCACCGATATACAGGAGGCCACACCAGGAGCATCGGACACAGTAGATGACTCCAACAGATCACCGGTGAAGTGTCGCCTCACTTGGATGGACTGCTTGGGATGCTGAATGGTAGTGAGGTAGGAGGTGTAGCAGCAGGTGTAGAACTTGTTCTGCTGGTAAGTATAAATACCAGGAGGGAGATCAATAGGGAGGGATGAATGGACAAGGGAGTCAGGTAGGGAGCAATCTCTGCGGAGAGCAGAAAGATGGGGGGAGGTGGGTGAGGAAAACATGTGCTTGATGGAAGGGTCCCATTGGAGATGGAGGAAGTTATAGAGAAGTCTGTGATGGATGCTGAGGCTGGTGGGGTGGTAGGCGAGCATAAGAGAAACCATATCCCTGATGGGGTGGTGGGTGGATGGATGAGGGCAGATGTGCACAAAATAGAAGAGATGCGAGTGATGGCAGCATTGATTGTGGTTTTTGATTACCAAAGTCTATGATTGGTGATCTTGACATCTAAGCAAACCACAGTTGTGCATCAATGTACTTTATACGTACAGAGAACTGTTTTTGGAAAACTTAGTGGGTGAAGAGATGAACTGCATGCCTACGAGATGTTGTTTTAGAGCAGCTTGTGCTTGAGTCTGAGCCTACTCAGGGAAGGGCTATCTTAGATCGGATGTTGTGTAATCACCCATATCTTATTAGAGAGCTTAACGAAAGGGAACCCTTAGGAGGCAGTGATCATATGATTGAATTCATACTGCAATTTGAGAGGGAGAAGCATAACTTATGTGTATCTGTATCGCAATGGAATAAAGGGAATTACAGAGGCATGAGAGAGGAGCTTGCCCAGGTGGATTGGAGGAGGATAGTGGTGGAGATGACGGCAGAGCAGAGATGGTGAAGTTTCTGGGAATAGTTCACAAGGCGCAGGATAGATATGTCTCACAGAGGAAGAAGTTCTCAAATGGCAGGGTAGGCGACCGTGGCTGACAAAGGAAGTTAAGGACTGCATAAAAGCAAACGAAAGGGCATAAGAGGTAGCAAAAGTAAGTGGGAATTTTGATGATAGGGATGCTTTTATATTCCAACAAAAGGCAACTAAAAAGATATAAGAAGGGAAAAGATGAAATATGAGGGCAGACTAGCCAATAACATAAAGTAGGATACCAAAGGTTTTATCAGTTATATAAAGAGCAGGGTGGACAAAGGAGAGGCGGTGAAAATCCACCCTACTTGGATTTTCAGAAGGCATTTGATAAGGTGCCACACATAAGGCTGCTTAACAAGATAAAATCCTATGCATTACAGAAAAGATTCTGGCATGGATAGCAGAATAGCTGATAGGCAGGAGGCAGCAAGTGGGAATAAAAGGGGTCTTTGTTGGTTGGCTGCCGTTGACTAGTGATGTTCCTCGGGGGTAAGTATTGGGACTGCAGCTTTTTACATTGTTTGTCAATGATTTAGATAATGGAATTGACGGCTTTGTGACAAAGTTTGCGGATGATACAAAGATAGGTGGAGGGGTAGGTAGTGCTGAGAAAGCAAAGTGATTGCAGCAGGACTGAGACAAATTGAAAGAATGGGCAAAACAGTGGCAGGTGGAATACAGTGTTGGGAAATATATAAAAGGAGCAATAGTGGAGACTATTATCTAAATGGGGAGAAGGTTCAAACATCAGAGGTGCAGACAGACTTAGGAATCTTCATGCCAGACTCCCAGGTTAATTTACAGGTTGACTCTGTGGTAAAAAAGGCAAAATGCAATATCACCATCTATTTCAAGGGAAATAGAATATAAAAGCAAGGAGATAATGCTGTGACTTCATAAGACACTGGTCAGGCTGCTCTTAGAGTATTATCAACAGTTTTGGGCCCCATATCTCAAAAAGGATGTGTTGTCATTGGAGAGAGTCCAGAGGAGGTTCACGAGGATGATTCCGGGAATGAAGGGGTAAACATGTGAGGAGCGTTTGGCAGCTTTGGGCCTATGCGGAATAGACAGGGTGGATGTGGAGAGGACGTTCCCTATGGCAGGGGTATCGAGTACTAGAGGATACAGCTTCAAAACTGAGGGGCGACCCTTTAGAACAAAGGTAAGGAGGAATTCTTATAGCTAGAGAACAGTAAATCCCTGAACAACAGGAATTCTGCAGATGCTGGAAATTCAAGCAACACACATCAAAGTTGCTGGTGAATGCAGCAGGCCAGGCAGCATCTCTAGGAAGAGGTGCAGTTGACGTTTCAGGCCGAGACCCTTCGTCAGGACTAACTGAAGGAAGACTGAGTAAGGGATTTGAAAGTTGGAGGGGGAGGGGGAGATCCAAAATGATAGGAGAAGACAGGAGGGGGAGGGAGAGAGCCAAGAGCTGGACAGGTGATAGGCAAAAGGGGATACGAGAGGATCATGGGACAGGAGGTCCGGGAAGAAAGACAAGCGGGGGGGGGGGACCCAGAGGATGGGCAAGAGGTATATTCAGAGGGACAGAGGGAGAAAAAGGAGAGTGAGAGAAAGAATGTGTGCATAAAAATGAGTAACAGATGGGATACAAGGGGGAGGTGGGGCCTTAGCGGAAGTTAGAGAAGTCGATGTTCATGCCATCAGGTTGGAGGCTACCCAGACGGAATATAAGGTGTTGTTCCTCCAACCTGAGTGTGGCTTCATCTTTACAGTAGAGGAGGCCGTGGATGGACATGTCAGAATGGGAATGGGATGTGGAATTAAAATGTGTGGCCACTGGGAGATCCTGCTTTCTCTGGCGGACAGAGCGTAGATGTTCAGCAAAGCGGTCTCCCAGTCTGCGTCGGGTCTCGCCAATATATAAAAGGCCACATCGGGAGCACCGGACGCAGTATATCACCCCAGTTGACTCACAGGTGAAGTGTTGCCTCACCTGGAAGGACTGTTTGGGGCCCTGAATGGTGGTAAGGGAGGAAGTGTAAGGGCATGTGTAGCACTTGTTCCGCTTACACGGATAAGTGTCAGGAGGGAGATCAGTGGGGAGGGATGGGGAATGGACAAGGGAGTTGTGTAGGGAGCGATCCCTGCGGAATGCAGAGAGGTGGGGGAGGGAAAGATGTGCTTAGTGGTGGGATCCCGTTGGAGGTGGCGGAAGTTACGGAGAATAATATGTGGACTGCTCTGCCACAGACTGTGGTGGAGGTCAAGTCCATGCGTATATTTAAGGCGGAAGTTGATCATTTCATGATCTGTTAGGGCATCAAAGAATATGGCGAGAAGGGAGGTATATGGGGTTAAGTGGGATCCAGGATCAGCCATGATGGAGTGGCGTAGCAGACATGAAGGGCTGAATGGCCTCATGCTGCTCCTATATCTTATGGTCTTATGTATCAAAGAGGTTATTTTATCAATGTACATGTCCTCATACGTAATCACATTTGGTAATTGAAAAGAACGTATGGCAGAAAAACAGGCCACTTAATCTACGGTCGACTGTACTGTTCAACTCTCCCACTTTGCTTATCGCACTTTCAGACCTACTGTTAGGTCGCAGCCAACAGCTTCAAACTATCACTCAAACATTTGACTGTGGATCCAGAAAAAGCAGATATACTCCTCCCAACTCCTGTTCAAAGAACACGACTGCCATTACAGCTCCGCCCTTCCTCAATCAACTCCGCAATGCTGCTCACTGTCCCACAATCGCTTCGAACTCTCTCCACAATTAGCCTCCCCCAAACCACTATAAATACTCTTATTCAGTCTTTTAAAAAGGTACTGACACAATTCAATAGTTGTATTCTTAATCTAAATTAGGATGCGCTGTCTCTCATTTCATCCTCTAATATCACATTTACTTCCTCTATCCTCCTGGATCATACAGTAATGCTCCTGTTCTCCAGACGTTGCCTTTCATTGTGTTTTCCCATCCCCCTGTGGCCACCTTTCTGTCTTGACTTCCAAAATATAGTTTCCAGTTAAGGTTGCTTCCAATTTGTAGTTTCCAGCAGTGGGAGAGTTGAGTACCAGAGGGCAGATCCTCAGAATAGAGGAACGTCCACTTAGAACAGAGTTAGGCAGGAATTTCTTTAGCCAGAGGGTGGTGAATCTGGGGAATTCATTGCCACAGACAGCTGTGGAGGCCAAGTCACTGGCTATATTTAAAGTGGAGGTTAAAAATTTCTTGATTAGGAAGGTTGTCGAGGTTAATGGGGAGAGAGCAGGAGAATGGAGTTGAGAGAGTAGCCCAAGTCCCCTCCTATGTCTTACGGTCTATTAGTGTCTATTTTGCTTTAAGTTCTTAGATAAATTAATACCTAAATTCCTCTGTCTTCTCAAATGTTTATATCCCTCTTTAATCTGTTTGTATTGTCCCTTGTTGTGCTCTCCCTTATTATCCATGTTCTTGGTTTATTCTTTTTGTTTTATTCTTATTTCATCCCTTGATCTTTAATCATTCATGGTGTCTCATTAGTTTGTAGCTTGTTTTTAGTGGAATGCACATTCCCTGGACTCTGCTGACCACTGGCAGCATTGTGTAAGCATTTAAATTTAATTTCCATACCATTTACATCGACATAATGAACCACCTGCTGCTCAAAAGGGGGTGAGCCACTGCTCCAGTCCAGTGATTGTGCCTCAAAGACAGAGTACTTCCCAAAAGCCAAATGCCTACAGAACCAGGAAACCTTCAGGGAGGAGGGAGGGATATTTTAGTGATGAGGAGTTACAGTTCTTGGTCCCAGGCATCCTTCCAAGCAAGAACAAATTACTTGGCACCAGTAATTGAAGGATAAATAACAGTGACTCCAAAGCTCTGCCAACAGTGCTAAAAGGCTGATTGCGTGAGGGGGATGCCAATATAGTCTGATTGATTTGGAAAAGCTCAAGTTATCTCAGCAACAGGGCAGCCTGCTCTACCACTCCTTTCACAACAGGCCAAGAGTATGGACGATCCTAGTATTTAGTGGGCCGATCACAGCTCCTAAACCTCACAACCCCACGGCATCAAATGCTGACTGATCAGTCCCAGAAATAAGCACGATCTCTTTCCCTTGCTTCCTCACACACCTCTGCCTGTAAGTATACAAGCAATCAATTAACATGAGCATATGTGCAGGAAGAGGCAACCTCTTGCTTGACAAGGCTCTTTTGGGAATGCCATTCAAGAGTATGCTGGGTTTTGCTGCTTCATATTCTGTCACTCTAAAATCTATAAGAGTACCAAGCACAGCCACCTGGCAGTCGTGAGCCTTTCATATTCCTCAGAAAGCAAAGAAGCAAAACTGACAGTTTTGCCTCATGATATGTCAGATGCATTTTCCTTTGATGACCTATCAGCACCGAGGAAGTCACTTTCATCTCAGTGTGGGGGACAAAAGCCTCTGAGGATGCCTTCCAAGTGAAGTGCCTATGCCTTGAACAAAACAGCATGGGTGAAAATAAATAAACACATGACAACTGTGTTGTTAGATGTCGGTGCAAAAGACTGTTGGAGAGGTGCAGCTTTTAAAAATAATTGAAATAAATTTAGCAAGTTGAGGCTTAGTTAAAGGCCTAAGAAATGTTACAATAGAGATGCAAAATGCCAGGGAATGGTTTGTGTTGTGTATTTAATATCTCAGTATATTGTAAATATACTGTTTGATTAAACATTCCTTATTGTCTACATAATTCATCACGGGTTATAAGAAAAAGTATGTGAATGGCATATGTCACTACATTGCCACATCATTATGTGCGTACCTTGCTAAAGATAAACTATAAATTCACACGAGTAATCCCTGGCTCCGTGATTTTTTTCCAATTAGCTTTATGTTTTGAATTGCAAAACAGAATAAAGGTGAAGAGTAGAACCCAAGGCAAATACCTAACCTGTTGAACCACAACACATTTTCCCCCCTTTGGAAGAGGAGACTTTGAGTTAAAAAAAAATAGTGCATCACATTTTTCTTTCTTTGGAAGCATAGAGAGATGGTCAATTTTTTTTTAAAAAGGCAAAAAAAAAAAGAACAAAGTTCATGGGTTCATAAATAGTGAATACCAGGTGATAATAATAGATAAATAAATAAATAAGCAGAAATGGCCAGCTACATTGGAAAGCTACATACAGTACATTCATTTACAAAACACTGAAGTATATTCAATATACATCTGAATATTCTGATGATAAGAGGAGGTAGCCAATCAGAAACATGCCAGTTTTACTGAGTGCAATGGCTGGAAGAGCATACAGTTTATGTAGAAATTTGACTGCTCAATCCAAACCAGCTGAAACAAGCTTTTCTGGTATCATGGAAGTAATGCAGGAACATTTAGAACTGAAAAGAATTGTTGATTGCAAAATGCTTTAGGTTTCATAAGCAGAATCAAAAGAAAGAGGAGTCCATTTAAGCTTACATGGTTAAGTCAATGAGAATGTCTAAGCATTGTCACTTTAGTAAAGGGCTTACTGATACACTGAGAGATCATTTAGTTTGTGAACTCTTATAAGAAAATACTCAAGAACTGCTCTTAACTGAAGCACAACTCACATTTAAAAGAGCAGATCACTGTACCAATGAAAACAAGAGCCAGAAATACGATTCAGTTGCAGTCAGGAATGAAAGTGAGCATGAACAAAATTGCAGTGTCTAAACAGAAACCTGCCTGACCAAACAAGTTGTGTTACCATTGTGGCAGGGGCTCACATCAGACCAATGCAGGTCTAAAGATGAAACCTGCAGAAATTGCAACTAAGTAGGACACATTAAAAGAGTATGTTGGACAGACAAAAATAAATGTATTCCACAGAGAAAAAAAAATGCAAGCTGCAGTTTTAAAAAGAACATTAATCTGCATAATGTTAATGAAAAACCTGATAATGATGGGAGCGACTCAGGACTGCGTAGCCTTGAGATTTACAATGTGAAAACTAACCATTGACAAGCAATATGGCTTGCAGCAGAAGTGAATGGCAAATTTAATTAAAAAGAAATTGAACACTGGCTCGGCTGTATCAGTCATTCCACAAAAAGAGTTAGAGTGGCATTTCAAAGTTACTGAACTGAAGCCTGAGAACTTATACTGGAGAAAAGATAACTCCTGCGGGAATGACATTCTTTTCAGTGAAACACAACAATCAACAAGCCACATTGGGTTTGTGAGTGCTATAAAACAAGAGGGCTAGCATTGTGGGATTGTGATTGGCTGGGACAACTGCAACTTGATTGGAAATCCATCTACCATTCACATGACACATCCCCTGGAATACAGTCAACAGAAAATGAATTAAGATACGTATTGGAGGAAGCAGTGTTCAAGAACAGCTCTGGAAAACTCAAACATATCAAGGGTAAAATAGTGTTAAATGAAAATACTTACAAAGCCCATTCAGTTCCTTATACTATCCATGATAAAGTAGCCAGTGAGCTCGATTGCATGGAGGCTGAAGGTATTTTTTCTAAGGTTGAGTGGATCACATGGGCAATGCCAATGGTTCCAGTAGCCAAGAAGAATGGGTCTGTCAGGATCTGTGGTGATTTTAAGATCACCATCAACCCAGTACTGAAAGTAGATCAGTACCCTATGCCTAGGATAAAGGATATTTTTGTAAACCTCTCTGGAGGAAATCACTTCAGCAAAGTGGACTTAGCTGAGGCGTACCTACAGAAGGAGATGGAAGAAGAGTCCAAAGTGTATCTCAGGATAAACACTCACAAAGGGCTTTATCACTGTAATAGGTCTATTTTTGCAGTAGCACCTGCACTCTGGCAGGAAGCTATGGACCAGATGTTGCAAGGCTGCCCAGGCACTCAGTTTTGCCTGGATGACATTATTGTTGCCAGTGAGGATGACAAGGAACATCTCCAAAATCTCAAGATAATGTTAAAAAGATTAGAAGATTATGGGCTCAGAGCATGACAGAGTGTGAATTCCTTAAACTAAACATCACTTACTGTGATCGTACTATTGACGCACAAGCACCCCCTGAGCTCATTACTACAGATCAGGAAGAAATGGAAATGGACACAGCAGTATGAGGTGGCTTTCCAAAAGGCAAAGGAAATGGTGATGTCAGTCACTGTACGCACACATTATGATCCATATTATCCTGTGAAGTTTTCCTGTGACACTTCCCTTTATAGATGCGTGCACTAATAAGTGAGAGAAGTGAATGCATCATGTTCCCATACCACTGCAGAGAAAAAAATTACATACAGATTGACAGAGAGGCCTTGAATCAGGTTTGGAGTGTAAAACAGTTCAACCAGTATTCATCTGGGTGAGAGATTACCCTCATTACCGACCTTCAACTACTAGTGTCTATTTTCAGCAGAACACACTACAGTAACACGGAATCAGAAGCTTGCCAATTTCCTCCTTGCATATCACAATGTAGCCCACTCCATAACCAACAACTCACCAGCTATGCTGTTCCTGGGTCATTCCTTGAGCTAACGCTTGGACTTCCTCAAACCCAATCTCAGAAGGACTATTCAGGACAAACAGTTGAGCCAAACTGAGGGCTCCTCAATCAAGGAGCATTGATGTTTCACCCCTGGACAGGCAGATCTGGCAAGGGACTATAGAGGTGATGAAAAGCGGATACTTGGAAAGATAAAGGACAGGACTGGTGCACTGTCCTGCACAGTGGAGATTATGTCTGATGTCATGTGGAGACAACACATTGAACAGTTGAGGAAAACAGTCATTTGTTAGATCTGTCAGAACCAGTTCCTGCAGTCCCCAAGTCAACTCCTACAACCACCTTCACAGTCACAAGTCTCACCTGCAAAGCAATGTGATCCCCCTTGTCAGAAAAGATATTATCACACTAGAGTAAGAAATCATCCACAGCGATTAAGTTTTTAGGCCTAAATGTGAATAGTAAAATATACTATGCTGTGGACATCTATATAATAGTTGTATCATATAGTATACTGTATAGATGATGAGAGAGCAGTAAGTAACATATTTGCATTCTATATTGAGTTGGAATTTATAGCTAAGCAGAAAGGAATGTTGTGTATTTAATACTTTAGCAATATTTGAGTAAATATATTGTTTGTTTAAGCATTCCTCTCTTTACATAATTTCATATGGGTTATATATAAAAGTACATGCATGGCATACATCATTACATCACCACATCACTAAGTGTGCGCCTTGTGAAAAGTAAAAACTAAACATACACGAGTTATTTTTTGTTCCATGTTTTTCTTTCAATTAGTCTTATGTTTTGGTGTTATAAAACATAACAGATTGTACGAGAAGGTTAATAATAATATAAAAGGGAGATAAGAGTGAATGGATTTCCAAGAGTACTTCCATAATCTGTTCCATGTCCACATCTACCCTGTGGTTAACTAGCTGCTCCACAACTCACTGTGTAGGCATCTTAATCAAGCAGAGGAAGGTTAAATGCAGCAAATCTCCAGAAATGGATCACATCTGAAGCAAAGATGATAAAAGGAAAAGCACTGGGTCAGTTGTATTCTTTGAAAAAATATAAGCATTTGCCTTAAAATAAAAGCTGTGAATAATGTTTACAAACCTTCCTCTCCCAAGTAAAGTCCAATCGTAAAATGTGTCTCTGTGATGATAATTCTAGAACCAATTTCCTTTTTTAACCCTCCTACCTCAAATTATGACAAGATTAATTATCAGCCATAAGCTGAGGCCATTACCTCTATCATGAGAAGTTTTCATGAGCAATGACAACTATTATCTCAAACAATTTGACAACTTTAGAAACTCAAAAGGATTTAAACATGTGTGACATTTGGATAACTAGTATGCATTTTAATAGTGCAAACAACAGGAATTCTGCAGACGCTGGAAATTCAAGCAACACACATCAAAGTTGCTGGTGAACGCAGCAGGCCAGGCAACATCTCTAGGAAGAGGTACAGTCGACGTTTCAGGCCGAGACCCTTCGTCAGGACTAACTGAAGGAAGAGCTAGTAAGAGATTTGAAAGTGGGAGGGAGAGGGGGAGATCCAAAATGATAGGAGAAGACAGGAGGGGGAGGGATGGAGCCAAGAGCTGGACAGGTGATTGGCAAAGGGGATATGAAAGGATCATGGGACGGGAGGTCCGGGGAAAAAGACGGAGGGGGGGGGACCCAGAAGATGGGCAAGGGGTATAGTCAGAGGGACAGAGGGAGAAAAAGGAGAGTGAGAGAAAGAATGTGTGTATAAAAATAAATAACGGGTGGGGTACGAGGGGGAGGTGGGGCATTAGCGGAAGCTAGAGAAGTTGATGTTCATGCCATCAGGTCGGAGGCTACCCAGACGGAATATAAGGTGTTGTTCCTCCAACCTGAGTGTGGCTTCATCTTTACAGTAGAGGAGGCTGTGGATAGACATGTCAGAATGGGAATGGGATGTGGAATTAAAATGTGTGGCCACTGGGAGATCCTGCTTTCTCGGGCGGACAGAGCGTAGATGTTCAGCAAAGTGGTCTCCCAGTTTGCGTCGGGTCTCGCCAATGTATAGAAGGCCACACCAGACGCAGTATAATACCCCAGCCAACTCACAGGTGAGGTGTCGCCTCATCTGGAAGGACTGCCTGAGGCCCTGAATAGTGGTAAGGGAGGAAGTGTAAGGGCATGTGTAGCACCTCTTCTGCTTACAAGGATAAGTGCCAGGAGGGAGATCAGTGGGGAGGGATGGGGGGGTTGAATGGACAAGGGAGTCCCGTAGGGAGCGATCCCTGCGGAAAGCCAGGGGGGGGGAGGGAAAGATGTGCTTAGTTGTGGGATCCTGTTGGAGGTGGCGGAAGTTACGGAGAATAATATATTGGACCCGAAGGCTGGTGGAGTGGTAGGTGAGGACCAGGGAACCCTATTCCTAGTGGGGTGGCGGGATGGCGGGAGGATGGAGTGAGAGCAGATGTGCGTGAAATGGGAGAGATGCGTTTGAGAGCAGAGTTGATAGTGGAGGAAGGGAAGCCCCTTTCTTTAAAAAAGGACATCTTCCTCGTCCTTGAATGAAAAGCCTCATCCTGAGAGCAGATGCGGCGGAGACGGAGGAATTGTGAGAAGGGGATGGCATTTTTGCAAGAGACAGGGTGAAAAGAGGAATAGTCCAGATAGCTGTGAGAGTCAGTAGGCTTACAGTAGACATCAGTGGATAAGCTGTCTCCAGAGACAGAGACAGAAAGATCTAGAAAGTGGAGGGAGGTGTCGGAAATGGACCAGGTAAACTTGAGGGCAGGTTGAAAGTTGGAGGCAAAGTTAATAAAGTCAACGAGCTCAGCATGCGTGCAGGAAGCAGTGCCAATGCAGCCATCGATGTAGCGAAGGAAAAGTGGGGGACAGATACCAGAATAGGCACGGAACATAGATTGTTCCACAAACCCAACAAAAAGGCAGGCATAGCTAGGACCCATACGGGTGCCCATAGCTACACCTTTAGTTTGGAGGAAGTGGGAGGAGCCAAAGGATAAATTATTAAGAGTAAGGACTAATTCCGATAGACGGAGCAGAGTGGTGGTAGAGGGGAACTGATTAGGTCTGGAATCCAAAAAGAAGCGGAGAGCTTTGAGACCTTACTGATGGGGGATGGAAGTATATAGGGACTGGACATCCATGGTGAAAATAAAGCGGTGGGGGCCAGGGAACTTAAAATCATCGAAAAGTTTAAGAGCGTGAGAAGTGTCATGAACATAGGTAGGAAGGGATTGAACAAGGGGGGATAAAACCGTGTCGAGGTATGCAGAAACAAGTTTGGTGGGGCAGGAGCAAGCTGAGACAATAGGTCTGCCAGGACAGGCAGGTTTGTGGATCTTGGGTAGGAGGTAGAAACGGGAAGTGCAAGGTGTGGGAACTATAAGGTTGGTAGCAGTGGATGGGAGATCCCCTGAGCGAATAAAGTCGGTGATGGTGTGGGAGACAATGGCCTGGTGCTCCTTATTAATAGTGCTGGCATCAGATCCCACATGCCCATTTTAAAGAGTGCAATGTATTTTTCCCCTATCTGAAAGTCAGTGATGAAAAGGAATCCTTACTTCCCTTTTACTTTAATGACTTCAGTGAAGATGTCAGTGATGCAAAGATGTGCCTTGTTGAGCAAAGCTGCATTGATTTAAGCAATGGTTTCAACTGTCTGATTTCTACAATTGCACCTCGTAGGTTACAAAAGACAGAAGTCAAAAGGACCAGTGAGCAAGTATGACATAAAAGCACAACAATGATCTTCTATGTTTTCATATCGATTGCTTGGCTTACATAACAAGTCAAATCTCCTGAAGCAGGTTGCATCAGACAAGTCAATACAATTGACTGAACATCTTTAGGTTCTGCAGACTGCTTTCTATCTGTAATCATTATCACCACTGCCAATCCTCAATTTCCACAGAAACATATTCTGTGCTGGGAAAGATTAGATTCAGTACAGTTCTCATCAGTTTACGTTCTTTCTTTATCTACTGTGTCTGTTGCCCAGGATTATCACTCTTGTTTGCCACTTATCCACTTTTGATTTGTTTGGGCGTGGGGGGACGGGGCTACTTTGCTGGTCTTTCACACCGTGGAATCCTGCAGCATGATCTAGATGATGATTGGGCCCAGATGGCGTGATACAAGACCACAAGACAATAAGGCATAGGGACACGATTAGGCCATTTGGTCCATTGAGTCTGCACCACCATCCCATCATGCCTAATTTATTAACCCACTCAATGCCATTCTCCTACCTTCTTCCTGTAACCTTTGCCATCATGACCAATCAAGAGACTATCAACATCCGCTTCAAATATACTCAATGACTTGGCATCCACAGCAATCTGTGGTAATGAGTTCCACAGATTTACTACCTTCTGGCTAAAGGAATTCCTCCTTATCTCTTTTCTAGATGGACATCCCTCTATTTTGAGGCTGTGCCTCTGGTGCTAGAAACCCCCACTCTTGGAAACATCCTCTCCATATCCACTCTATCTAGGACTTTCAATATTTGATAGGTTTCAACGAGATCCCTCCTTATTCTTTAGAACTCCAGTAAGTACAGGCACAGAGCCACCAAACACTTCTCATATGTGAACTTTTTCATGCCCAGAAACATCTAGATAAACCTCCTCTGGAACCTCTCCAATGCCAGCACATTTTATTTTAAGATAAAGGGTCCAAAACTGCTCACAATATTCCAAGTGCAGGGTGAACAATGCCTTATAAAGCCTCAGTATTATATCTTTGCTCTTATATTCTAGTCCTTCTGAAATAAATACTTACCACCAACTCAACCTTGCAAGTTAACCTTTAGGGAATTCTACACAAGTGTTTTTGTACCTCCGAATTCTCAATTTTCTTCCCATTTAGAAAATAGTCTAGCTTTTATTTCTCCTAACAAAGTGCATGACCAACTACTTCTCTACACGATATCCCAAATTGCCACTAATTTGCCCATTCTAACAATCTGTCCTTCTGCAGGCTCCCTGTTTCCTCAACTCTACCTGCTTCTTCACAGTGTCAAATTTTTGACATATTACTGGTGTCTTCTGGAATTAAGATGGATGCAAAATACTTATTAAGCTCCTTTGCCTTTTTTGTTCCCCATTTCTACCTCTCCAGGATCATTTTCGATATCCACTGTTGCCTCTCTTTCAGCCCTTTATATATTTGGAAAAATCTATTGGTATCGTCTTTTATATTATTGGCTAGATTTCCTTCACATTTCATATTTTCTTTCCTTATAGCTTCTTTTAGTTGCCCTCTGTTGGTTTCTAAAGCTTCCCAATCTTCCGGCTTCCCACTAATATTTGCTATATTATATACCCTTAATTTTCTTTTACGCTGTCTTTGACTTCACTTGTCAGCCATGGTTGTCTTGTCCTTCCTTTAGTATATTTCTTCATCTTTGGGATGTATAAGACCATAAGATACAGGAATAGAAGTAGGCCATTCAGCCCATCAGGTCTGCTCTGCCATTCATTCATGGGCTGATCCAATTCTTCCTGTTATTCCCACTCCCCTGCTTTTACCCCATACCCTTTGATGCCCTGGCTAATCAAGAACCTATCAAGAACATGTATCTACCCTGTGCTTTCTGAATTGCCCAGAGAAACACCAGCCGTTGCTGTTCTGCTGTTATCCCTACTGGTGTTCTCTTCCTATCAGTGTTGGCCAGCTTCTCGCTCAAGCCCCTGTAATTCCCTTTACTCCACTGTAACACTGATACATCTTACTTTATCTTCTCCACTCAAACTGCAGGGTGAATTCTATCATATTATGATCACTATCTCCTAAGGGCTCCTTCACCTTAAGCTGTCAAATCAAATGTGGTTTATTACACAACACCCAATCCACAAGCTGCTCTAAAAAGCCCACTCACAGGCATGCTATAAATTCCCTCTCCTGGGATCCAGCACTAGCATGATTTTCCCAATGTACCTTCATATTGAAATCCCTCATGACTATCATAACATTGTCCTTTTTAGATGCATTTTCGATCTCCCATTGTAAATTGAATCTAACATTCTGGCTACTATTTGGAGATATGTATACAATACCCATCAGGGTCCTTTTACCCTAACAGTTTCCTAACTCTTCCCACAAGAATTCTACATTTTCCAGTCCTATGTCACCTATTTCTAAGGATTTGATTTAATTATTTTACTAGCAGGCAACCCCATTCGTTCTGCCTACCTGGCTGTTCTCCTGATACAATGTGTATCTTCAGATGTTCAGGTCCCAAATGTGATCTTCTTTCAGTCACGACTCAGTGGCGACAACAACAGAGTGTCATACCTGCCAATCTCTAACTGCACTACAACAGCATCTACTTTATTCTGTATGCTGTGTGCATTCAAATACAACATTTTCAATCCTGTATTCATCACCCTTTTCAGTTTTGCCCCTATGTTCCACTTCAACTCATTTCACTAACTGCAGTGTCACCCTATCATCTGCCTGTCCTTCCTCAGAGCCTCAGTACACTGCCTACGTTTGTGAACCAACTGCCCCATCCTCAGCCCGACCATTTCGGGTTCCCATCCATCTCCTAAATTCGTTTAAATGCTCACCAACAGCTCTAGCAAACCTGTCCACAAGTTCCCCCTCAGGTTCAGGTGTAGCTTGTCCTTCTTGTACAGGTCATACCTTCCCCAGAAGATCCGAATGATCCAGAAATCTGAAACTCTGACCCCCCCCCCCCCGCACCTATTCCTCAGCCACATATTTGTTTGCCAAATCATCTTATTCTTACCCTCATTGGTGTGTAGCACAGGCAGCAATCCAAATCTCTCTCCTTGGAGGTCCTGTGTTTCAGCTTTCTACCTAACTCCCATTATTCTCTCTTCAGGACCTCCTCCCATTTCCTACCCATGTTGTTAGTACCAATATGTACCATGACTTCTGGCTGTTCACCCTCCACCTTTAGAATGCTGTTGTCTGAATCTGAGACATCCCTGACCCAAGCACCTGGGTGGCAAAATACCATCCAGGTGTCTCTATTGCATCCACAGAATCTCCTGTCTGCTTTCCTGATTACGGAATCCCTTGTCACTACAGTACTCATCCTCTCCCCCCGCCTTCCGTTCTGAGTCGCTGAGCCAGATTCAATGTCAGAGACCTGCCTGCTGCGGCTTTGCCCTGGTAGCTCGTCCCTCTCAACAGTATTCAAAGCAGTATACTTACTATTGAGGGGTACAGCCATAGGGATGCTCTTCACTGGCTGCCAATTCACTTTCTTTCTTCTGACTGTCACCTGGGTACGTGCCTCCGACAACTTAGGGGTGACTGCCTCCCTGTGGCTATCACCCTCTCATCTTCCTGTATGAACTTCTCCTTAACATGGCCTCTAAGGAGCTGCAGCTCTGTATACATTGTGCAGATGTAGGTATCTGGGAGGCTGGAGGTCTCCCGAAGTTCCCACATCTCAAACAAGGAACATACCATTAACTCTGGACTCATTCTCAGTGCACTAGCTGTGTACTTAAAAAAAAATTACTAGAAACTTACTTTGAACCGTCACCTGTGCTTGCCCAAGCCTGTTCTCACCCAAGCCTTTCGAGCCAAAGCTGGACCACTCTAACCTATCAGAAGAATTACTGACAGACCTTGATAGCTGGCAAAGCAGGGGCAGACCCTGCCAGCTCCAAAAGCTGAGAAACAGCTTAAAAGTTCTTAAATTTCTCCTGAAATGCTGAAAAGTTAAACATTGCTAGAATTAGTAAAATTGAAGCACACAAAAGTAATTAAAAAATTAAACTAATTCAAAGTAATTAAAAAAACTGAACTTCCTCTTTGCCTCCTGACTGCAAGATCTCGGACACCCACTGGAATCAAAGGGTTCTTGGATTCTGTGCCAGGATTGAGCAGGGGTGGGGTTTGAATGTTCATTCCCCAGCACAATCCAATGAGAGTCTTGGTCCCTGTACTAAACTGCACAGAAAGTCCAGCATTGGGGTGCAGACTGCTGGAGGGCAGATGCATCGAAGGCCAAAACCTTCAGATAACGGGAACCAGAAGCAAAACTGCAACATTCAGTCCATTATTATTTAAATAGATGCTTCGAAAAACACCTTGGGAATTCATCTACCCATAACAGTGTCTATTCTTATTCTTTAAGCAAGAAATAGGTGCTGCTTAGGTGTAACATAAAAATTCACTTCTATGATTATAATGCTCATTACATTCTCCTCATTGTGCTCACTTGAAAACTAAATACTGGCATTAAACAAAATGGCAATTAAATATTTTCTGATCTCAGTCAAACATACATTTTAGTCATTACACACCAATCATTTGATCCTCACTGAACAGGTAACATAAAAAGATATTTCTGCATCAAAGCTTATGGACTTGGTGAATCAAAGCGCAACCTTGTATATTACATGACTGTCATGTTATAACATAGTTTAACCTTCTTGTAATTTATCACTGCAGTCGTAATACAATTTGGCCAGTGAGTTTACCTAAGTTTTCTTATAGGATGAAACTACCTAATGCATTGATAGAACTGAGGTCTGTACTACAAATTAAGTTCATTACCAGAAATAATAAAAGGTTCATTTATTATCAAAGTATGTAGGCAATATACCTCTCTGAGATTCTTCTTCTCCAGATAGCCACAAAACAAAGAAAACCATGAAAGTAAGTTCAAAGAGAAACAGCAAACCCACTCAGAACAAAAAGAAGAACAGCAACATGATTATCAACCCCTCCTCTGCACAAAATGCAACAAAATCATCAGCCCTTAACCCTCCTCCCCCCACATAAAATGCAACAAGTACATCGGCACCCAAATCCCCCTCCCTAGCACAAAAAAAACTAGCAAAAATGCAAAAAGAACATCGACCCTCAAACCCCCCAACCCAGACAAAAACGCAATGAGAATATTGACCCCTAAATTCCCCTCTCCCACACAAAAACTGTGTAAAAATAAAAGAAAATGATATCAATAATGTGGATAAATCATCCACTGGAATCAAAATCATAAATATGTTTCAAGCTCTCAGAGTACTTAAATTGAGGTATTTGACCAACATTACATGCAAGTCTCAGATGGAATTCCATCTGTTGGACACCCCTTTAATGGACAGAGTAATTGCAGGCAATTAGTTCATTTAGTCATTGTAAATGCTTCCAAAACTTGTGAAAAACATACCAACAATGTATGTCAAAAGGGTACACATACAAGTGTTCAATTGTTGTTTAATTTATTTCTAAAATTCTATTCAAACTTGCCTTCCCCATCTCTTTGGTTCAACAATCAGTTCCTTGCTGATCTAAGCTCAGGGATCAGAAATAAACTTTTGGTATGTCACTCTCCTGTAGTTACCTGCATTTCCAATGCCAGACAGCATGTATGAGCAGACAAGTGAACAAAACAGGTCTGCAGCAGACTTAATCTTTCCCTGTAAAATGCACAAGGACTCACTACAGCTGGCATTATTGACTGTCATTAGTACAAACTCTCCCATCTGACCTTCCTGTCTTGCCTTCCTAAGCTCAGCAGCTGAAGCCAATTTTTAAATATTGATTACTATACCAATAGAGACTAACTAACCAGGCACTTCACTGTGCTGGTTCCCATCAATCAGCCCAGAACCAGTTTACTGGAGGAAAAGTACATGCGGGGCTACACCAGGTAATAACAGCCTGAGAAAATGGAATCAATTCCTTCCACATTCCAAAGACGTATGGGTTAGTAGGTTAAATGGTCACATGGTGTAATGGGGCAGTGTGGGTTTGTTGGGTCAGAAGAGCCTGTAACAGTACTGCATCTTTAAATAATATAAATGAAAGCTGGGCAGACAAAACTGCAGTTTAACAATGGGAGACCTTTACAGTGGAGTCGGTTCAGCTAGAGGTCAGTTCATTGAAGAGTAGGAATTAGCCAGGATTCCACAAGACCAAGACAAGAGAAAAAGAGAACCGAAGAAAACAGTGGATGGCAAACAGTATATTGTAAGTACGAGTGAGAATCAGACTGATTTCAGAAAGTTCTGCAGGAAAATACAGTTGGGATACACAGTGACAGAGGAAGAGGTAGAGCAGGAGAAAGGACAGGCGATAAACAGAAGGCATCCAAAATATGATAGGACTGCAATTTTGATTTATCAAAATTAAACATTCTCAGTGAAGCTCTCTGATGATTTGTTTTTTTATTTGGGCTGCAGCTCATTGAACTGTTGCCTAATAGCTATAGCAACTATTAGGGGCATTTTGGAGTTAAATGCATATAGCAGATATTAATTCAAGCAAGAACCAGTGTTCAGGGTTTTTTTTGTAAATTGCAAGGAGTAAATCTCTTTGGCGCATGGACAAAGAGATGGCACAGGCATCAGCCAAATGTTAAAACAATGGGGTTGTGTTAATTGTCTTGCATCAATCCAGACAACTATGAGTTTAAGTAATTTGCACTGTTGTATATAAATTCAGAAAGGTCTCCCAGCAAAAGAATTTGAACATTCCGAGTTGTCTCCCACAGTAGATATGCAATCCAAACGTAGCATCATCAACACAAAGTATTGAGAAAATAATGTCATTGTAACTATTGAAACTGTATTGAATCACCTATCTTAAGGGTATAAAAATATGATGAAATTTTGGGTTTGTGGCACTCTAGACCTCTGTATTACCAGCTTCAGTCTCTGTCCAGTGACTTTGATCACAATCACAATAGCCACCCCAGTTCAGTCCTGGCCTCTGGTGATATCAGTACAAAGTCTGCATGTTTTACGCATGATTGCATAGGTTTTCACCCAGTTATGTACCAAGGGTCTGTGAGTTTGTAGGTTAGTTATTGACACGGAATTGACTCTAGTATTTAGATGAATGGTAAAATCTGGGATAGTTGATGGGAATGTAGGAAAAGCAAAATGCTATCAGTATAAATAAATGATTAGTGGTAGCACAGACTCCCCTGAAAGGTAAATTCAGTAACTACAACCTTATCAATTTAAGTTTGGAGGTAAAGAAATTTACAGAAACAATAATCAAGGACTGAGCAGCAGACATTTGGACAAGTGTATCAAGCTAAAGACTGTCATATGCAAAACATATCCAATTAAATTAACTGAGTTTTTAAATGAAATAATAGAGAGAAAGAATAAAAGGGAAGCATTTAATGTGGGAATGGAATTGAGTAAGATTCCACAGTTTAGGTGTGTCATCAAGATTGAAGGTTATGAAAAGGAAAGGTCTGTGGCAGCATAGATCAAAAATTGAGAGGGGAAAAGGGGAGTGCAAAATTGTTTCTCTGTCGGGAGACAGGCCCTTTGGCACAGACTAGATGGGCCAAAGGGCCTGTTACTGTGTGGAAGTGCTCTCCGACACAATGACTCTATGGAGGAAAGTGCATGGGTCAGAACTAAGGATTAGATCACAACAACGGCAAGGGAGGACCTCATGGAGGGATATACATCCCCCTGTAGCTTCAGAGACATGGAGGAACAGATAGGGAGGCTGATTTCGCAAACGTGCAAAATTACAGGATTGTTGTCATGGGTGCCTTCAACTTCCCTAATATTGATTGGCATCTCCTTAGTACAAAAGGTTTAGATGGGGCAGGATTTATTAGTTGTGTCCAGGAAGAATTCCCGATACAATATGCAGACAAGCCAACTAGAGGAGAGGCCACACTGAATTTGATATCAAGCAATGAACCTGGTTAGATAGCAAATATCTTGGTGGATGAGTATTTTGGAGACAGTGACACATCTCCCTGAAATTTACTATTGTAGCCTTGGAGAGGGATAGGAGCAGATGTTATGGTAAATTATTTACTTGGGGGAGAGGAGATTACAATCCTATTAGGTAGGAACTTGTGAGAACAAATTGGGAACAGCTGTACTTAGGGAAATGCAGAACAGAAATATGGAGGTTTATTAGGGAATAGTTGCATGGTGTACTTGCATGGGTCTGTCTCATTAAGACAGGGATAGGATGGTACGGAGAAGAGACCATGATAGCCAAGCAATATGAAACATCCAGTCAAGATGAAGAAAGAAGCTTACTTAAGGTTTAGGAAGCAGATTTCAGACAGGGCTCTAGGGACTTAAAGGTAGCCAAGAAGGAGATAAGAATGGATTTAGGAGAGCTAGAAGGGAGCATGAGAAGGCCTTGGCGAGTAGGATTAAGGAAAATTCCATGGGGGATGACTAGAGAAAGGGTAGGAATGATCATGGATAAAAGTGGGATCATGTGCCTGGAGTTGGAGGAGGAAGGAGTGGTCCTTATTGAATACTTTGTTTCAATATTCACCAGTGAGAGGGACCTTGTTGATTGTGAGGACAGCATAAACCCAAGCTGAAATGCTAGAACACATACATATTAAGAAAGAGTATGTGCTGGAACTTTTGAAAAACATTAAGAGAGCTACGGTCTTGGGACCAGACGGGATATGCTCCAAGTGGAGCATATTCTGCCTGTAGGCAATCATCAGTGGTGTCTTGCAGAACTCTGTTCTAGGAGCTCTGCTCTTTGTAATTTTTATAACCGACTTGGATGAGGATGTAGAAGGGTAGGTTAATAATTTTGCAGATGACATGAAGGTTGGTGGTGTTATAGATAGAGTATAAGGTTATTGAGGGTTACAAGGGGACATTGATAGGATGCAGAGCAGGGCTGAGAATTGGCAGATGGAGTTCAAGACAAACTTGAAGGCAGAAAACAGGATTAATGTCAGGATTCTTAGCAGTGTGGAGGAACAGAAGGATCTTGGGGTCCACATCCACAGATCCTTCAAAGATGCCACACACAAGTTGAATAGGATTATTAAGAAGGTGTATGGAGTGTTGGTCTTCAGTAGTCAGGGGAGTGAGTTCAAACACCACGAGGTAATGTTGCAGCTCTATAAGACCCTGGTTAGATTGGAACACTGCGTTCAGTTCTGGTCACCTCATTATAGGTAGAATGTGGAAGCTTTTGAGAGTGTGCAAAGGAGATTTACCAGGATGTTGCCTGGATTAGAAAGGATAGGTTGAGCGAGCCAGGGTTTCTCTTTAGAGCGATAAAGGACCAGAGGTGACTTGACAGAGGTGTACAAGATGATAAGTGGCATAGATCAAGTGGATAGCCGGACATTTTTTTCCGCAGGGTGGAAATAGCTAATACGAGGGTGCTTAATTTTAAGGTGATCAGAGGAAAGCGTAGGGGGAGCTGTCAGAAGCAGGACTTTTACAGAGGGTGGTAAGTGCATGGAATATCCTCCAGGGGTGGTGTTCAAGGCAGTTAGATTATAAGAGACATATTGATGGGCACATGGATGATAGAAAAATAGGGGTTCAACAGAAGAGCGCTAGATTGATCAGAGTACGTTAAAAGGTCAGCACAACATCATGGGTTGAAGGGTCTGTATTATGCTGTAATTTTCTATGTTCTTTGCTCTAAAACCCTGTGTTAAGCTTTGCAAGAAAGACAGGAGTCAATATAAACTGAAGGGCATAAGCTAAAATAGTTGAAGAACAAAGAGAACTGGGGATGTATGTATATAAGTCATTGCAAGTGATTCAGGAATTACTAAGAAAAAACATGACAGATTGTTGCCTTTCTAAATAGTAGTAAAAGAGCAAGGAAGGCACTTATAAGACATTAACTTCACCTGGCCGTATTCTATGATGCTGCAGATGAAGAAAGATGTGCAAGCTGCAGTCAAACAATTCCAGGAATGAAGGATATTGTTTATGTGGATAAAGGAGAGAGAATGGAGTTGTTCCTCTCAGAACCAAAGAAATTCTAAGGAAATCTGATCATGGCATTAAACATCATGTACATTGAGCTTGGACAGAAGTTCTCACTGGCAGAGAGATCTAGAACTACAAGGCATAGAATGTTAGCTATTGCCAACAGAAATTGAGAGGCCTTCTTCCTTGTTGATATGTACAAGGCTCAGGGTATCAGTAAATAAACTGAAGAGAGGGTCTGCAGAAATTAAGAGCAGTGACAGAACAGGTTGAGAAAGTAATTTGAAAGAACATGCAGGATTATAAATAGAGTAATTAAATCCAAGAATAAGGAAAGTTCTATTGAACCTCTCCAGGATAATTATCAGAACCAACACCTGCTTTATGCGCACAACACTAAACAGCTCTGGTTCAGATAAGGTGCACCAAGTTAAGAGCACTTCAAAGGCCAGGGAAACAGGAGAGCATCACAGGTATTATGCGGGTAGCACAGCCATACATCTAAAATGGTGACAGTTTGTACAAAGTGCAAACACTTTGTACCTAAGAGAATGACAGAGATTTTAAAGATCAGAAGGATTAACAGCAAATTCACTGCATTTCCATTGGTTGGCTCTATCTTTATGAAGTGCTTTCAAACAACATCAAAGCCTTGATAGATTTATAGCAGTTTTTTTTCTCAGAATCCACATTGAAAAAGAATAATAGCCTTCCCAGTATCAATTGTAGGCAATACAAACTGAGTAACTTCCTTTCCTCAATGAGAAGTAGACAAAGTCAGGACATTACTGCTAATGGATATTTTAACATGTTGACAATCTTTTTATTGTCATACTTGCACATATCTTACCGATTACAGTCTATATGATTTCGACAGATAAAATTGTGCAGTAACTGCTCTAATTTAGCAGCCGAGGTTTTGACATGCCTCGTATATAGTGTGCCAGTCGTCACACACTCAGTACTGGCCTTGGTCTTAATGATCAAATAAAACTGTCTCCATGGCGATGGCCTGCAGCCATCGGACACCTGGACCGGCTACACGCCTTAACGGTGAACTGCTCTGTGGCTGTGGATTCACCTTCAGGGACCCAGCTGCTCATATTCTGTCTGTTACTTATTTACTTTTTTTTATTGTCTGCACAGTATATTCTTATTTCGCACATTGGGTGTTTGACAGTCTTTGTTCAGTAGGGTTTTTCCAATGGGTCCTATTGTGTTCCTTTATTTTGTGGTTGCCTGCAAGTAGACAAAACTTAAGGCTGTATACTGCATACATACTTCGATAATAAATGTATTTTGAAATGTAATCCTGGGTAATTGGAGATTTGATCTGTGAGGAGTGAGGAAAGAAGCACATCTTTCTCAAAATGATCTAAACAAAAGGATGTATATTTGGGATTTCTGCAATACTAAGCAGAAACTGCAAAATTAAAATCAAACCTATTACAGTAGTTGATGCAGAATGTGGTCAGACAGTGACGATAGCACATTCAACAGTTGCAAGGGGAAGGAGAACATTAATTTCTCACCAGCCTGGATAATTGAATAGTCAGAAGTTTAATTATCAAATGTATTCGGGTAAATTGGAAACATATCTTCTGCAAATCATCAAGGTCTTTAGCAAATACAAACCATAACAAACATGGGGCATTACTTCTTTCCTGTACAATTGTCCTACTGTTGATATGCCACACTTTCCTATTTGTAATCAAATTATAAAACTGAAGTTCACTTCAGGACAAACTTAGCATTTTTCTTTTGGCTATAACTAGAATGTGGACCTTTCTCTTGAGCCATGATTTCAAGCACCAGTCCAGAGAAACTGAATATATCCATTGCCTTTCCACTGCAATGATGAAAGAGTGCCAACAGCGTGCCTTTGGGATGAGATATTAAATCCAGGATATGACTGACCACTTTAGCCCACATGCAAGATGCCATAACATTATTTTGAACTTTTATTGATATAATGGCTGTGTTTACACCTTAGCCAACATCACCAAGAATATGCCTTTGCTATATTATTGATATGAAAATCATTTTTTGTTCCTGCTAACAAACTGGCTGCTATATTATTATTTCACATATACCCAAAGGATCCACACTTCATTTGGTGTAAAGCGCTTGGGGATCTCCAGAGCTTTTCAAAAGTGCTGTTTAAGGGAGGAGAAGGCTTCTTTTTTTATAGCAAAGGAAAAACCTGTCAAGAGTGTTGACTACATATGTTTACAGCAATGGATTGCTCGCGACTTATATGACAAGCAGAAAAATATTTGGAAAACTATTATATTTGCATAAAAGGGTAGTTATTCTTTTTGCTCAGTTTGTTTCAAAACATGCATATAAGAAGTGGTTGAAATTTAGATATATCCGAATTAGACCAATTTACCTCAACTCTACATTTGCTGGAAATAAAAACTGAAAATTGGAGAAATAGTCTGCAGGTCAGGACGCAAGTGTTAGAGAAACGTTCTTTCTACTCATGCACAGTGCACCCAACAAAGCAGTGCAAATGAGCTTAAGAGGAGAGGGAGGAATGTAATTCCAAGGTAAATTAATGCAAATAGAAGTGTAATCCATTGGGAAATGATACACCAATTATACCAATAAAACATAATTTTCATTTGTAAATTATGTTCATTAACATGCTTCTATGCATTATTCAAAAATATCCACACATATCTGAATGAAATTTGAAGCAGATAAATGGGATGTTATTAGGAGTGGAACTGATGAGTTGGGTTAATTGAACTCAATTAACACACAAAAATTAGGTCAGTAGGAAAATATTTCACTGGATTTGTCAAAGCTGTACCATCTTAGCAAATCTTTGGAATATTGGTCAATCTATTTAGAATAACATATTAATAATTATATGAACTAACCTAATTCATATTTGGAGATTTGTTGCTCTGCAAAAAAAAAAACTAGTAATAAAGTATATCACTAATGTCAATAAATTCCATAGCTGCAATACTATGTAAAGGCTTCTTAATTAAATCATTTGATCTAGTTATATGAATTAATAGAAACAGGGCATTGTTATTCATGATCAATTTTGCTTCTCTCTGAACAGAAAATCTATGAGAATTTAATTCCCAGAATGCTAACATCTGGGAACTATCTTTTCCTTTATCCTAGCATTCGCACCTCTCAGTTCTCACGCACTCAGTGATCTCCACCCCACCATCTCTACTGCATACACGCATCTCCAAAAAAATACTTTGCAATGCCTCCCCTCTCCTATTCCCAGCCCCTCCAGCATTATGTCTAATGCATATGTATTGTTTGGACACATCAGTCTCACACTGCCACTTGCCCTGTGTTATCTATCAGCTGTTCCTTTCCCGTTTTGTTGTGCGAGGGGAAGGGTGTTTGGAGGTTGACATTCTGTTAGTTTTTTGTGTGGGGGAGGAGTTGCTTTTTGAGGGGCAATGTTCCTGTTCCGTTTTGTTTGTTGGGGAGGGTGGGTGGTTGATGATCAGGATGCGGTTCATTTTTGTAAGGGGGTGGGGGGTGATGTTTCTCTCTGAATGACTCTTGTGTCCTTTCTTTGTTTCATGGCTATCTGGAGAACACAAATTTCAGAGTTGTATAGGGATATGTACTTTGTTAGTAAATAATTCTTTGAACCATTCAATGTGAATCCCAGTAATTTTTTTAAATTAAGCCTATTCTATCATGTAAGGCAATTTTGATTCTCTCTTCTGGTTTGTCTACCTAGCAATCCTGTTAATTTTAGAGACTCTCTTCCAGCTGTAAGTCTTGCGGAGGGGGACAACATAAAATGGATGTAGAGTTGAGGTACATGGGGAAATGGTGGAGGATGTCAACAGGTATTAGTGGGGAAAAGAAGGTAATAAAGGCGTATTCATGAAGAGTGAGGGAAGAAAATAATGGTAGATGTATGGGCATGACAAACCAGGTAACACATCTACCTCAGAGATGTAGAGTAGAGCAAGGCTGGAAGTTAGTAGTTAGATACTTATTAAGGTTTGCTATATTGCAGAATATTCGTAGCCCAAGTTGGTTATTTGGCAGTTTGGTTGATCGCCAAGCTTGGCAAAATGTTTGCAAATGATTCGGCTCCAATCAAGAAGCTATGAAGTGTCTTGGCCCGCAACTCTTTTCCATAGGTGCTGCCTGGCCTGCTGAGTTCCTCAAGCATTTTGTGTGTGTTGCTTGGATTTCTAGCATCTTCAGATTTTCTCTTGTTTGTGATCAGTGCACAGCGATGGCTTCACTGCCTGCAGACATTTTGCCAAGCTCGGCAATCAACCAAACCTCCAAATTTAATAAAGTGCTTGCTAGACTTGGGCTTCAGGTACCACTGTAGGATGAGTTGGGGATGGAGGGGAGCTGGGATAGAGATAAAGAATGGCAAGTGTTTGGTGGAACAGTGGTGGAGTCAGCAGGTAAGTGAGGAGTCAAACCAATGCCAGCTGCCATCAAAATTGATGAACCAACGGGGCAGCACTGAAGGGAGAGTTCAAATAACAAAATTCTGCTTATCTACTTTTAAGTCTTATTTTTAAAATATCACTCCTTTTGTTCTCAACCCCAACAAGGCATCATGTCTGCAACAAATGTCAACTCTAGAAAATAGACACTTTGCCTTCTGAATTCTGTATTTGACTTACCAAGCATCCACATCAGGAATACTGAGCTGTCCTGTGAGATGTTCTGGTCAGAGTCAATATGGTGAAAGCAACCAGAATAGTGAAAACACAAGTCAGATTAGAGTATCAACACAAAGATGTAGAAAAATGAGTACTTTGCTGAAGTTGTTCCTACAGACTGAATGAGTATTTTGCTGAATGATTTTCCTACAGACAGTGTGTTGATCAGCAGTAATTCTGCAACTAGTGTCCAGATCTCAAGCAGCTCCAGACCTTAGTAAAGGGAAATCAATGAAATATGGCAACTGATGGTGGTCACTTTTGGTACTGAACCCATTTACTGGCAGATTGCTAATTCAACTCATGTGTATGGTTAAAGAGAGTATCAGCAAGAAACGACAAAATCACCAAAGAGAGTTAAGGTCCAGCCTTTATCCTCATAACCAGCAATCAACAGTAATACTCCAAAATTAAGGTAAGTAGATTTCAAACCATGGAACTTTGTCATCAGATAACTTGCAGAATCAGCACGCAGACATATCATATTTTTGTTTCGCTCAGGTTCTGCTTTTTGAAACCAAAGAGGCCATAAATTAACACATCTTTTCAACTGAAGCAAATTATAAATAAAATTCACCATTTTGTTGTAAACTCGTTAAAATATGTCGAGTGGCTTCCACATTGCACCAAAAATAAGTGAAGTATTCAAGCCCTGTTGACAACTCAGTCATGCTTGAATAAAACAAGGTCTCATTCAAGATTACTGCAAGATGCAGGACTTTTCCGGAGCCAAGAAGCACTCTCTCTCTGTTGAGACCATGGAATTTGAAAAGAGTTATTTAGTTATTGTTTGTGTGGATTCATCTGTCGGCCCTGTATGTCCTGACAATAGTCCATTCAAGACCAAATGCAGGTAGGCAAGGCAAGAGAGGTATGATGGTGTCATGTGTTCATCAGGTTTTTGCTTAGGGTATTGTAATTGACCTGAGAACTCAATTTGTACAATAAAGCATTCTTTCATTTGTCTTACATGAATGAGTTTTTCATTGATTTGCATACACTCCAGAGTCTAGAAACAACTAGGTTTGGATATAAAGAGGTAGCTTTTTTAGGTCAATGGTGTAGCCAAACCTCTGGGCCATTTTTCAAGAGAATTGATTTCAAATACCTTGATGGCAGCTAATAATTTTGTAAGTAGTTATGTGCAGATTGAGGTGAAAGAACAAGACATCTGAATCATTTAAAGTCCTTCTGCAAAGAAATCAACTATCATCATTCAGCCAGATTTACCTTTCACCCCAGAGCCACCAATGTGCTTGGCTCTTAATTGCGACCAGAATTCTAAACCAAATGACTGGACAATAAACCTCTATTTCCATAAACGAAAAAATGGAGCAGGCAATTTAGTCCTGGAAGCTTGCTTTAGTATTCAGTACCATTACTGAACTGATTGTTGGCTCTCAACCTTCACTTTGCTATTGTATCCACTTAATCCTGCATTTTCCATTTTGTCCAAAGGTCATTTTCAGACTTGAGTTGACAACTAATTGAGGATTACTCTTGTAATGTAGGGAACTTGGCTTCCAATTTGTATCTATTAAGTTCCTGGAAACAGTAGTGTGATGATGACCAGATCAACCTTCCTTCTAATCTAGGAATACAAACTGTACTAGAAACTGTTCTCTTTTTCAACACTATCAATGGGTCTTTTACAATCCACCTGAAGGAAGAGATGTGTGCTTGGTTTAATGACTGATTAGAAAGACAGGACCTGTAGCATTGAGAACTGCCACTGCACCAGACTGGAGTGACATTCTCAGTCTTTAAGCTCAGGCCATCACCATTGTACTCATTGGTGACAGAACTAACCACTGAGTCATTGCTTAGAGGTCAGAATTGATTTCAACTTGAGATCCATGTGAGAGGAAAGAAGAGTGAAAGAAATTATCACAGTCAAAAGAAAAGACAACCTGAATAAAGTGTATTACATATTGAAGAACATTGTTTTGAGAATAGCTTAGTAATTTTCACAGTCCATAAGCAAATGTTACAAAATATCTGTGCCTCACCACCCTGTAGAATTCTGCCTTTCTAATCTGCTGTGTAAAAACAGCTCAAATAGATGTGGAACAATCCTGCATATGCTACAATCCTAAAGCAAACAGAGAATGCTGGAAGCACTAAATTGATCAAGCAGCTTCACTATGGAGAAAAACAGAGTCAATGTTTTAGGTTGAGAATGAATATCAGTGCAGGTATTACATGAATCTAATTATATATTGATATCCTATGCATATTGGGAAATGACATTGGTGGTTGCCTTCTTAACCAGTCTGTTTGATACATTTAATTATCTGCCGAATATGTGGGATATAAATATTGTCAACATTACTGAAAAACTGATATACTGTTGACTGTTTTCTCCATACTTCATGTCACCACAGGTTCTCTCTTCATTCACGAACATAATCAAAATCAGATTCATTATCACCATCTTATATGACATAAAATTAGTTGCTTTGCAGCAGCAGTATAGCACAAAGACATTAAATTACTATAAATAAAAAATAAATGTAAAAAAAAAGAATAACGGGGTTGTGTTACACCAACAGAATCAACAAACTCATTCGTAAGGCCAGTGATGTTGTGGGGATGGAACTGGACTCTCTCACGGTGGTTTCTGAAAAGAGGATGCTGTCCAAGTTGCATGCCATCTTGGTCAATGTCTCCCATCCACTACATAATGTACTGGTTGGGCACAGGAGTATATTCAGCCAGAGACTCATTCCTCCGAGACACAGCACAGAGCGTCATAGGAAGTCATCCCTGCCCGTGGCCATCAAGCTTTACAACTCCTCCCTTGGAGGATCAGACATCCTGAGCCAATAGGCTGGTCCTGGACTTATTTCATAATTTACTGGCATAATTTACATATTACTATTTAACTATTTATGGTTCTATTACTATTTATTATTTATGGAGCAACTGTAATGAAAACCAATTTCCCCCGGGATTAATAAAGTATGACTATGACTATGACTATGTGTTCATGGACCATTCAGAAATCTAATGACTCAAAGGAAGAAGCAGCTCCTAAATCATTAAGTGATTGTCTTCAGGATCCTGATATTAGAAATGAGAAGAGAGCATGGTGAGATCCTTTATGATGCCACTCTTCGAGGCACAAGCTCATGAAGATATCCTCAATGGTGGGGAGGGTTGTGCCTTTGATGGGGTTGGCCAAGTTTAGAACCCTCTGCAGCCTCTCAGGATCCTGTGAATTGGAGTAACCTTAACAAGCTGTAATGGAGCCAGTTAGGATGCTCTGCACTGTATATCAATAGAAACTCACAAGAGTCTATGGTGTCCTACCAAATGTCCTCAAACTCATGGTGAAATAGAGCAACTGCTGTGTCTCCTTCATGACTGTATCCTCAGAGACGTTGACTCCCAGGAACCTGCTGCAGCTCAACATTTCCACCACTGACTCATCAATGAGGGCGTGTTCTCCCAAGCTTTGCTTCCTTAGGTCCACAGTCAATTCCCTGATCTTGCTAGCATTGAATGCAAACTTGCTGTCACAATACCACTCAACCAGTCAATCTATCTGCTGTTCACCACCTGAGATTTTGCTAACAGTGGTGTCATCAGTGAATTTATAAATGGTATTTGAGCTGTGCTTAGCCACACAGTCGTGAGTCTAGAGAGAGTAGAGCAGTATGCTAAGCACACATCCTTGGGTTTGCCTGTGTTGACTGTCAGCAAGGAGGAGATTTTATTACCTCTCCATACTGAATGTGATTTCCAGATTAATGAAGTCAAGAATCCAGTTACTGAGAGATAAGGAGGCCCATGTTTCAAAGCCTGCTCCCGAACTCTGAGAGGATAATGGAACTGAATGTTGATGGGTAATTGATAAACTGCAACCTGACAAATGTTTTGCTGCTGCCTTAGTGTAAAACAAAGCAGAGTGGAAAGCCAGTGAGGTTGTGTCCGCTGTGGACCTATGGCAGCACTATGCAAATTGCAGTGTGTCCTTTCTCAGGCAGGACCCACTAATTCTAGCCATAACCAACCTCTTGAAGCAGTTCATTACTGTAGATGTGAGTGCCACTGGGCAATTGTCTTTGAGGCAGCTCATTCTGCTCTTCTTGGGCACAGGAATGTTTGCTGTCCTTCTGAAGCAGCTGGGAACTTCAGACTGCAGCAGTGTGAGCTTGTGGATGTCTTAGAAGAAAGCAGTCAGTGGGTCAGCACAGGTTTTGAGTAGCCAGCTAGGTACACCTTCAGTGCCTGACACCTTGTGAAGGATCACCCTGTTGAAGGATGTTCTGATTCAACCTTGGATACAGAGATCACAGGGTCACCAGATGCTGTGGGGATTCACACAGCTGTAGTGTTATATTCTCTTTCAAAACATGCATAAAAGATGTTGATCTCATCCAGGAGTGAAGCATCACGGCTATAAAGTTCATGTTCACTTCAGCATCTTTCAGCTTGATAGGGCTGTTGACTTCATAAGACGTAATGCGTAGGAGCAGAATTAGGCCATCTGGCCCATTAAGTCTGCTCTGCAACCATCTTAGTTGACACTATCAATTAAAATACCAGAATGAAACTTTACGGAGTTGGTTGTTTCATTAAACTGACTAAAACGGACATGCAGTACAAAAAATAGAGTTTAATCATTATTGATGCCAAACTAGTGGGTAGAGAATAGAGACCTATGTATTTAATCATGCTTAAGGGCACATGCACGATTCACATACAGACTGAATACATTTATAAACACAGCAAACATTCTGCATAATTTTCAAATTCCCATGTTTAATATTAGCTTCAGAATATGCCAACTCATGTACAATGTCCAAATAATTAAAGAAACCAACAGTTTAGGGCATTGTGCTGCTCTCCTGTTACTCTCATTTCCCTCCTCTGTGTCCAGCTAATGTTGAATCAGTTTATTTTGAAAAGAAAAGAAATACCATTTTGAAAAAGAATTCTTGCAACAAAACAAATAAAACTTTTTTTTTGGACAATTAAAATATATATCTCTTGATTCCTCCCAATAATATCAACATAATTTTGTATTGTTTGAACATGACTTTCCCACACCTATGCCAACATCCGATGATTCCTTCCAATGTTGCACTCATAGTTTTGTATTGTAATTGAAAGTTTGTATTTCTTGTGTCTATGTTCAAACTACAAAAGAAAACAAAGTATTAACTCCCTTCAATCAGCAGATATGCAAATTCCTGGTCTGACTGTAAGTAAGCCAGTTCTGAAAAGGAATTTATAAACTATTACACATTAATTTACCTTTACCTCATATCATTTACGTACAGTACGTGCTGGTAGTACAATGGCTAAAGAAAACTCAGCCTTACCTTGGAACATTGAACCCAGCAGTTGCTGCATACACAAGCCCGAATGTTTTTGTTAGTATGAATTGTTCAAATGCCTCCATTAATGCACTTCTGTATTGAAAGTTAGCTAAAGTGACTATGATTGCAATTTTTTTTTTGTATCTCTTAACTTGATGCAATTTCTGCTTTGGCAGTTAAAACACTTCTGACACATTGGTAAAGCTGAAGTTCAATTTTGCCTCAAGGAAAATCACTCCTTTCTGATAAGATTACTTTGCATGGTTGGGTTTTATCTGTACACCAGCCTGACCCTGAGCAGTGACAGAATTACAAATGCTGCTCAAGAAACCTGGTGATGGAGTATGTGGTCTTGTATGACTGGTTTTTGTAATATCTTCTTGCATCTGTGGTTATGCAGAGAGTTCATGAATGAACCAATATGCGTGCAGACGAGCATGCAATCAATCACTGTGCTTGTTTGTCAGTGCTTGAGATGAATGGTTGAAGGTAAAAGAATTAGGGGCTTGAAATTGCACACCCCCACAATCTGCAATCAATTGCTTTTGGATTTTGGAAAGATGCCTCAAGTATTAGACGTTCTAGTTAGATACATATTGTAGCTATTCTGGTTTCTGTTTGCCTACAAAGAATCAAGGGCATTTTACAGCTAGAATGTGTGCATCCACCTAGGATGTTTATCACTGAGGTGCCCATTAAACACTTGCGCCATTGCTGGCTTTCCGGAATTATAAATTGATCTTCAGTTCAATGGATCCATGTGTAACACTTTCCGATTAAGTGATGGTTCTGGATTAGATGATAGATGCTAAATCTAGTAATGTATAAAAGCAAATTTTCAGAGCATACTTCAATTTCATACAGTGCCGCATGGCATGGGAGAAGTGTCCATAATTCTACATTCTGTGCAGGTCCCACAGTTTGGCTCAGCTCAAATATAATCATCTATACTGTCTTTGAATTGTTACTTTCTGCACGACTCCAAAAATAGATGAGTTTGACATTTCGGCTGAAAAGTCCATGAATGATCACTCAATTCAGATGGACATTAAAGGCTACCTAATATTATAACCAGACAAATATTAGTAATCATTTAGGAAAAAAGAAAAGTAGTTGTGATCTTCATCAGAAAAGGCTGAGTTTGAACAATTGAAGCCACACAAGACCCATAATTCATTTGTTAACATTTGGCCCAATTTAATAATTGCTTCCCTTGAGGATCTATGAAACTATTTTAGCAAGTGCTCCTCTGTTCGGCCCAGGTTTGACTTAACGTCCCAGTCGACCCCCTTCCTTCTCCTGAGAGTTCTTTGAATAATCCTCACAGTCCTATTTGTCTTCTGAGATTACAATGACAGTGGTGATAGGAACAAAAGTCATCATTATTGCTGACAAGTTCAATACTGTTAGCACCACATTAGACCTGGAATAGATAGAATGGGATACTGCAGTATGGTTACCCTAATTGGATCAGGGCTACTTAAAGACCCTAATTGGCAATTCAGCTGAATTGCAGAGTCAGAAATTCTCCCTGGTAACGAGTAACTTGCATTCACAACGGATGATTGATTTTAAATATATTGCCCTGCTGTTTCTATGGATTAATAAATGGCTATAATAATTAAATAATTCAGGAAAAGTTAGTTTACCAACCTCTGATTTCCTCATGACCTCTGTTCATTAATCAAAGAGTCAAAGAGAAACAGCTTGGAAACAGACCCCTTGCCTCATTGAGTTCACACTGACCTTTGACTACTTATATTAATCCCAATTTGTTTTTATTCTCTCAACATTCTCATCTGTTAATCCCAAATTCTCCAACTCATATGTACACAAGGGGCAACTTACATTGGCCAACTAACTACCAACCGTTATGCCTTTAGGATGTGCGAGGGAAGCAGGAGCACCCAAAGGAAACCACACACAGTCATAGGGAGAATAAGCAAACTCCACATAGAGGTCAGGATTAAACACAAGTGCAAGGTGATGCTTCTCAAACTCTTCTCCTGTTCAATTCCTTTGCATTCTCCTCCTTTCTTGAAGGCAGCTGATTGTCCAATGAGTTAAACTCAGTAAACTCATCTTCCATCTACCCTGGCATCTCTCCTGGTTAAAATCTCAGACAGTTAAAATTGCAAATGTTGTGTTTAGCTTTGTAAAATTCAATAGTTTTCCTAATCTATTATCTACAATGGCTTTAAATTTTAATGACTCTGAATTAGTATATTTTTGCTTCCCAAAATTTTCAGGTGTCTGGTGACAGATTTTTGATTCTGCCAGTTATTTTTATATAATATTTAACATCAACTCATCTCCCTCATAAATGCACCTTGATATTGTCCCATTATAGCAGATCTTAAGGGACCTATGTCAAATAATCCACTAGAGAATACAATAATAAAGAAAAGTCAGATTAGCATTAACAAAACAAACAGTAGTCTTTGAAATCATTTCCCTTTCTAATAAACTGACCTTACAAAACACAGCATTGAAATAACATTCTGAGTGATCCTTACACCTCGATGAGAAAGCCATTAAAACTCTACCCCTAAAGTTGCATCCACCTGAATACAGATAAAAATAAGTTTTTTTTTCACACCTGGTTGTCAATAGAATTGACAGCCTGTAGAATTCCCATATAACAGCAAGTAATCAAAAGTTGTTGTTGTTGTTCGTCCGTTGTAGTCGAAGATGACCATGGCTTCAAAGTCAAATGGGAGATTGGTGGCTGTGGGTCCGGAGGTGACTGATGAGGCCAATCCGGGCCCTGAAGGTTCGCCCACATGTGGGACACAAGTGGGTGGGTGCTGTCGTGGCAGTGGATGCCGCTCGGGCCTTGCGCACAGCACATTTTCGTTGCACCTCGATGATGCGCCTGACTTCAGCTGCACGGGCTCCTGTGGTGATCTTGCTGCGCCAAGCTGGACGGTCGAGGGCAAGCGTCTCCCACGTGTTGATGTCGACACCCAGGCCTTTGAGGGACGCTTTGAGGCAGTCTTTGTAAAGTTTCTTCTGCCCCCCGACTGAGCGCTTGCCCTGACACAGTTCTCCGTACAGCAGCTGCTTAGGCAATCAGCTGTCTGGCATTCTGACCACATGTCCAGCC
Source organism: Mobula birostris (assembly GCF_030028105.1). NCBI lineage: Eukaryota > Metazoa > Chordata > Chondrichthyes > Myliobatiformes > Myliobatidae > Mobula > Mobula birostris. The sequence continues at coordinate 63,422,313 of NC_092375.1, read as the reverse complement.
CACCTGGCTTGGGCTTTCAGCAGGAGGGTGTAGACGCTGCAGAGCCCAGCTCGTTCCAGGATTTCCGTGTCGGGGACTTTGTCCTGCCACCTGATGTGGTGGAGTCTGCGGAGACAGCTCAGGTGAAAGTGGTTGAGCTGTTTGGCGTGTCTGCTGTAGACAGTCCAGGTCTCGCTGGCGTAAAGGAGGGTGGTAAGGACCACTGCACAGTAGACCTTCAGCTTGGTGGTAAGGCTGTGTCCTCTCCGCTCCCAGACGTTCTCACGGACTCTCCCAAAGGCGGCGCTGGCTTTCGCAATCTTGTTGTTGACCTCAGCGTCTATGTTCACTGCGCGAGAGAGTATGCTGCCCAGGTAGGTGAAGCTGTCAGCTGCCTGAAGGTTCTGGCTCTTCACCGTGATGCGCGGCTCCTGGTATGGCTTTCCTGGGGCAGGCTGGTACATAACTTCGGTCTTTTTGGTGCTGATAGAGAGACCGAAGTTGTCGCAGGCTTGTGAGAAGCAGTCCATTTCACGCTGCATCTCCTGCTCTGTGCTGGCGTTGAGTGCGCAGTCGTCAGCAAACAAGAAGTCTCTGATGACAGTCTCTCGCACCTTTGTAACTGCCTGCAGGCGCCTAAGGTTGAACAACCTGCCGTCAGTCCTGTACCTGACATGGATTCCTTCTTCGTAGTTACGGAAGGCATCTGTCAGCATGGCAAAGAATACCATACTGAACAGAGTCGGGGCAAGAACGCAGCCTTGTTTGACGCCATTTGTCACTGGGAAGGCCTCCGACGCATCGCCGTCATCCAGAACTTACACCATCATACTGTCGTGGAACTGCCGGACGATTGTGATGAAATTGCTGGGGCAGCCAAACTTTTCCATGATCTTCCACAAGCCCTCTCTGCTGATCGTATCGAAAGCCTTGGTTAGATCGACAAAGGTCACGAAGAGGTCGCTGTGTTGCTCCTGGCATTTTTCCTGAGTTGGCGCGCAGCAAAATTCATGTCCGCGGTCCCACGTTCAGCACGGAAGCCGCACTGGCTTTCTGGGAGCAGACCTTGCTCAAGATGTTGGAGAAGGCGGTTGAGCAGGACACGGGCCAGAATCTTCCCCGCAATGGACAAGAGGGAGATGCCTCGGTGGTTGTCGCAAGACTGGCGGTTGCCTTTCCTCTTGCAGATGTGGACTATGCTGGCATCTTTCAGCTGTTGCGGGACCTGTCCCTTTTTCCACATGGACTGGAAGAGAACAGTCAGCTTTTGCATCATGACAGGGCCTCCGGCTTTGTATACCTCAAAAGTAGACTGTAAGGGAACACATCTAGATTTATTTAAGTAAGGATGTTCAAATTTCCAAATTAAAGAGGGAAACACAATTCTGAATTATTACCCAGCTGGTGGTGAGGACAGGGGACTTCATTCTCTCCACAGTCAATAGGAACATCAGCTCAGTTAATCAGACTGACTGTACAATTGATTGTTTTACTTTGTAAGCCCCACAGAAAAATCAATAGTATACTTAGTCATAGGCATTTTTTTAAAATGCCATTGGTTTTTCAATCATCCCATCAAACTGCCAGCTCTTATGGATAGGAAGGATTCATGATTAAAATGCCCCATCCATCATGTTTCTCTTATAGCATCCCACTTGACAATTAAACGTCATCACATTTAAAATTATAGCACCCAGAGACTTGGGTAGATTGTGTTCTTTTTTAACCCCCCCAGCAGATTTCTATCAATACTTGGGCAATTCCACTGACAGTACTCAGCCATGGATCTTCAAGAAGGCAGCAGTAAATGAGGCTGCACATTCTGAGTGCAAGCATGCTAATGACAACATTCAAAGCATTTTAAAAGGATATTTTTTAAATCTACTCAAGAACTGATTATTAAATCTCAATATAGCAAGAAAATAATTTTGTATACATTTTTAAATTCTTTGCAGTAGTTTAAAATAGGGTTACTCAGGCTGAACATAATTAATGATATATTTTCATGATAACCAATGTTCACCTATGTTAATCAAACTGTTAAGCTATTACTCTTATGAATAAAAATGTAAATAAAGCACTTTTAGAGTATTGCCATTATTGTCATTCATATGCAAATTTTGCATTCAGACATACACAAGTATAAAGGATTTTGTTGTCTTAAGTTTGCACCAAAATTTTGTCTGAATACAGACTATACATCAAGAAGCCTAAGCAGAAGTTGCTCATTATTAGAAACACAGAAAACCTACAGCACAATACAGGCCCTTCGGCCCACAAAGCTGTGCCAAACATGTCCTTATCTTAGAAATTACCTTGGTTACCCATAGCCCTCTACTTTTCTAAGCTCCACATACCTGTCCAGGAGTCTCTTAACAGACCCTTTCGTATCTGCCCTCACCACCGTTGCTGGTAGCCCATTCCACGCACTCACTACTCTCTGCATAAAAAAACTTACCACTGACATCTCCTCTGTACCTACTTCCAAACACCTTAAAACTGTGCCCTCTCATGCTAGCCATTTCAGCCCTGGGAAAAAGCCTCTCACTATCCACACAATCAATGCCTCTCATCATCTTGTACACCTCTATCAGGTCACCTCTCATCCTCTGTTGCTCTAAGGAGAAAAGGCCAAGTTCACTCAACCTACTCTCATAAGGCATGCTCCCCAATCCAGGCAACATCTTTGTAAATCTCCTCTGCACCCTATCTATGGTTTCCACATCCTTCCTGTAGTGAGGCAACCAGAATTAAGCACAGTACTCCAAGTGGGGTCTGACCAGGGTCATATATTACCTCTCAGCTCTTAAACTCAATCCCACGATTAATGAAGGCCAATGCACCGTATGCCTTCTTAACCACAGAGTCAACCTGTACAGCAGCTTTGGGTGTCCTGTGGACTCGGACCTCAAGACCCCTCTGATCCTCCACACTGCTAAGAGTCTTACCATGAATACTATATTTTGCCATCATATTTGACCTACCAAAATGAATGACTTCAAACTTATCTGGGTTGAAATCTTCGTGTTTGGGTTGAAATCCATCTGCCACTTCTCAACCCAGTTTTGCATCCTATCAATGTCCTGCTGTAATCTCTGACAGCCCTCCACACTACCCACAACACCCCCAACCTTTGTGTCATCAGAAAATTTACTAACGCAGCCCTCCACTTCCTCATCCAGGTCATTTATAAAAATCACAAAGTGTAGGAGTCCCAGAACAGAGCCCTGAGGCACACCACTGGTCACCAACCTCCATGCAGAATATGAGCCGTCTACAACCACTCTTTGCCTTCTTGTGGGCAAGCCAGTTCTGGATCCACAAAGCAATGTCCCCTTGGATCATATGCCTCCTTACTTTCTAAATAAGCCTTGCATGGGCTACCTTATCAAATGCCTTGATGAAATCCATATACACTACATCTACAGCTCTACCTTCATCAATGTGTTTAGTCACATCCTCCAAAACGTCAATCAGGCTTGTAAGGTACGACCAGCCTTTCACAAAGCCATGCTAACTATTCCTAATCATATTATGCCTCTCCAAGTGTTCATAAATCTTGCCTCTCAGGATCTTCTGAGACTCACTGGTCTATAATTTCCTGGGCTATCTCTACTCCCTTTCTTGAATAAAGGAACAACATCCGCAACCCTCCAATCCTCCGTAACCTCTCCCGTCCTCATTGATGATGCAAAGATCATTGCCAGAGGCTCAGCAATCTCCTCCCTCACTTCCCACAGCAGCCTGGGGTACATCTTGTCCGGTCCCAGTGACTTATCCAACTTGATGCTTTCCAAAAGCTCCAGCACATCCTCTTTCTTAATATCTACATGCTCAAGCTTTTCAATCCATTGTAAGTCATCCCTACAATTGCCAAGATCCTTTTCTGTAGTGAATACTGAAGCAAAGTATTCATTTAGTACCTCTGCTATCTCCTCTGGTTCTACGCACACTTTTCTACTGTTACGTTTGATTGGTCCTATTTTTTTCATGTCTTATCCTCTTGCTCTTCACATATTTGTAGAATGCCTTGGGATTTTCCTTACTCCTGTTCTCATGGCCCCTTCTGGCTCTCCTAATTTCATTCTTAAGCTCCTCCCTGCTTGCCTTATAATCTTCTAGATCTCTATCATTACCTAGTTCTTTGAACCTTTCATAAGCTCTTCTTTTCTTCTTGTCTAGATTTACAACAGCTTTTGTACACCACGGTTCCTGTACCCTACCATCCTTTCCCTGTCTCACTGGAAAGAACCTATGCAGAACCCCATGCAAATATCCCCTGAACATTTGCCACATTTCTTCTGTACATTTCCCTGAGAACATCTGTTTCCAATTTATGCTTCCTAGTTCCTGCCTGATAGCGTCATATTTCCCCTTACTCCAATTAACCACTTTCCTAACTTGTCTTTTCCTATCCCTCTCCAATGTTATGGTAAAGGAGATAGAATTGTGATCACTATCTCCAAAATGCTCTCCCACAGAGAGACCTGACCCCTGACCAGGTTTATTTTCCAATACCAGATCAAGTACAGCCTCTCCTCTTGTAGGCTTATTTACGTATTGTGTCAAGAAACCTTCCTGAACACACCTAACAAACTCCACCCCATCTAAACCCCTTGCTCAAGGGACATGCCGATCAATACTTGGGAAATTAAAATCTCCCACCACGACAACCCTGTTATTATTACACCTTTCCAGAATCTGTCGCCTTATCTGCTCCTTGATGTCCCTGTTACTGTTAGGTGATCTATAATAAACATCCGGTAGAGTTATTGACCCTTTCCTGTTTCTAATTTCCACCCACAGAGACTCCGTAGACAATCCCTCCATGACTTCCTCCTTTTCTGCAGCCAAGACACTATCTCTGATCAACAGTGCTACACCCCCACCTCTTTTGCTTCCCTCCCTGTCCTTTCTGAAACATCTAAAGCCTGGCACTTGAAGTAACCATCTAAGTCTTTGTAATGGCCACAACTTCATAGCTCAAGTACTGATCCACCCTCTAAGCTCAATCGCTTTACTCATAATACTCCTTGCATTAAAATAGACATATCACAAACATCGGTCTGAGTGCGTCCCTTCTCTATCACCTGCCTATCCTCCTTCTCGCACTGTCTCCAGGCTTTCTCTATTTGTGTGCCAACTGCCTCTTACTCCATCACTTCAGATCTGTTCCCACCCTCCCAGCCATTCAAGTTTAAACTCTCCTCGCCAGAATATTGGTCCCCCTGCGATTCAAGAGCAACTTGTCCTTTTTGTACAGGTCACACCTGCCCCAAAAGAGGTCCCAATGATCCAGAAATTTGAATCCCTGCCCTCAGCTCCAAACCCTCAGCCACACATTTATCCTCCACCTCATTCTATTCCTATACTTACTGTCATTACTGTTCATTTTCATTCCATTGGAATATTAGTATCTTGATTCAGTTCCCTTTAAACCTACAAATGTGAATATGCCAAGAGATGGCAAACAATTAGCACTGCTCTAGAAGCAATTGACATCAACATAACTGGCTACCAGAGATGCAAGACATGGGTATGAATACAATCTGGGATGTGATTCACTTTGTATAAAGTTGAAGGAGAGTTACTTTACTTGTTTGTAAATGGGCGTTTCATAGAGCAATTTAAATTATACATTTGTTGGGGTTCTCCCGTGACTATGACCCACTGATGGTCTGAATTACTCTAACATCTCTGGATTAGTTGATCTGTGACTCTGTGCCAGGCAGGGTAGATTCCCCATTCACTTGGATGAGGATTCCCCACCTGGAGGTTAGAAGGTTAATGATAAATTTAAATTAAAAACATCAGGTTACTTTATATAAATGATTCTTTTGTGTTTTAGTCATGTTTTCTCCCTAGCAGGAGAGAAATTTTTAAAGGCACTCAGAGGGAAAGTCTCAGTGGTGCATCATCTGATGTTTAGTTACCAATACTTGGTGGCTCTTGTCTTCTGCAAGCAGTGGGATCTTCAGTTGCTGATCTGCACCCAGCTTAGTTCCAGCTGTATTACAGGTCCGCCCCAGCTCAAACATACAAGGGAGCACTTGGGAGATCAGTGGGATGGATTTGCCAGATGTTGCAGGGCCACAGGCATCTTCTGCTGTGTGTGAACTTGTTTTCATGGCCAAATTTCTAAATTGTGAACTGTCTGAGAACTATCCAGGTTTTTAAGCAGTTCACAAGGAATGAGACCCTGCTGTAACTGTGGAGGACATGAACGTGTAAGTTACAAATGCAATATCCATGGTTAAATATTCTCTGAGCATCCATAAATCTTTGTGAAAATTTTAGACCACCCTTACCCAATGTTTTGATTTTATTCATTGCCATAATATCAGTCATTTCATAGCAGACACCATCTGTTCCAACATGGTGAAAAAGGATGCAATATTTCAAGGTCAACAACATAAGAAACTTATACTCTGTTCGGAGTTGTAACGAGGTTACTAGTACAGTTCCAGCAAGTTATGCCATTTGACAAATCATGCTTTGGGGAACAGACTGGAGAGAGACATCTTACTTTAATGTCCTGGAAAGCCAGTAAAATTAATTAGATTTTAAAACAAAGTGTACTATTTATGGCCACAAATGATAGACATTAGTCTCTTGGCCCTTCACGGACCTTTTTAAAGTGAAACAAACCTGGAAAGGAGGTCAATGACTACTGATACACAAGGCCTGTAGCTAAATAGAGGTCACAAGCTCTTTTAAATGTGTACCCTGAAGACACTCAAAACTTTTAAGATAGAAGATTTGCATCTTCCATTGAAACATTTCACTATGCGATTGGAACTCATTGATCCAGATACTCACATACCGCAATGATGCCTTACGAAACCAGAAAAGACTATTATGCGGGAGGACGAGAGGGTACATCTTGATGTTCAGAACATTTTCTTCTTTGCTTTTCTTTCTAATTCTAGATTAACAGCATGGATCAATTGGAAGCATAGAAGAGTACTGTAAATGTTGGTTAAAAAAATGAATTTCTCATTTCTTCCGTGTACTAAACGTGCGCTGCCAAAAGAACCAATGCCCAAATACCGTACATCCCTGCAAAAAAAGGTGGTGAAATTATGTTACAAATTGTTCCATGATTATTTGCATCCCAAATCATGCTCTAAAACAGGAACTGTCTGGTTCCTCATGGGGGTCTCACCCAATTAAACACAACTAGAGACACTTCGGTGTGCAACAATCAGTAAAGGCCCTTAAAAGCACACAGTCGAATGCTGGAACATATATTATGGCTGCCATAGAACCATAGAACATTACAGCATAGAAACAGACCTTTTGGCCCTTCTTGGCTGTGCCGAACCATTTTTCTGTCGGATCCCACTGACCTGCATCTGGACCATATCCCCCCATACACCTCTCTGTCCAAGTTTTTCTTAAATGTTAAAAGTGAGCCTACATTTCCCACTTCATCTGGCAGCTTATTCCACACTCCCACCATTCTCTGTGTGAAGAAGCCCCCACTAATGTTCCCTTTAAACTCTTCCCCCTTCACCCTTAACCCATGTCCTCTGGTATTTTTGAAACAACAGCTTCACAAATCACTCAGCAGCAATGATGTCGTGGCGTTTGAGACAGAGACCAAGAGGGAGATATTGTGAACAAGGCTATTCAGGGATACCATCTGAAGAGCACTGAAGGAAGTGGTGACAATCATCACTCCAGAAGTGATTATGAAGCAAATAAAGGATAAATTTAATGAAGTTATTTGGCATGGGGATGGGAGCCAGAATGATAGGGCTGAGAATGGAGCACGTGGTATATAAGACAATGCATTGTGTAGCAGTCAGTGGGATCACTTGAAGTGTAATGGGGGGTGGCCAAAATCAAAAAGCGCAATGAATACAGGACTGAAGGTGTTATATTTGAATATATGCAGTATATGTAATAAGATGATCTTGTAGTGCAGTTAGAAATTGGCAGGTATGATGTTGTGGGCATCGCTGAGTCATAGCTAAAAGAAGATCACAGTTGGGAGCTTACCACCTTGTATCAAAAGGAGAGGCAGGTCAGGCAGAGGGGTGGGGTGGCTCTGTTCATAAGAACTAAAATCAAATCCTTAGAAAGAGGTGACATAGGATCAGAAGATGTAGAATCCTTGTGGTACAGTTCGGAAACTGCAAGGGTGATGACCCTAACGGACCTTATCTACAGGCCCTGAACGGTAGTCAGGATGTAAGATATAAATTACAGTGGGAGATAGAAAAGGCATGTAATAAGGGTAATGTCCTGAGGGATTTCAATATGCAGGTGGATTGCTGCTGTATCCGAAGAGAGGGAACTTGTAGAATGCCTTTTTAGAGCAATTTGTGGTTGAGCCCAGTAGGGGAAAGGCAGTTCTAGGTTGGGTGTTGAGTAATCAACCAGATTTGATTAGGGAACTTAAGGTAGAGGAACCCTTAGGAGACAGTGATTATAATATGATATAATTCACCCTGCAGTTTGAGAGGGAGAAAATAAGGTCAGATGTATCAGTATTATAGTGGAGTAAAGAGAGTTACAGGGCATGAAAGAAGAACAGAGGGAAGTTGATAGGAAGGGGACAAAATCAGGGATGATGGCAGGGCAGTAATAGCTGGAGTTTCTGGGGCAGTTCAGAAGGCGTAGGGTGCATACTTCTCAAAGTTGAAGAAGTATTCTAAACGGATGATGAGGCAACAATGACTAACTAGGGAAGTCAAAGATAGGATAAAACAAAAGAGAGGGCAGATAATATAGCAAGTGGTGTATGGGATGTCAGGGAGGGGTAGCACCTCTGTTGGGCAGGCAAGTCATGCTCCCTTGGGAGTAGCTCATTCACCATTGGTCTCCACTTGACACTCAGCTTGACAAGAGGACTAAACCAGATGAGGGTAACCAATGGGTCTTCAACCCTTGGTGAGTTCGGGCTTGCCTACCTGAACTAGCAAAGACCAGACCCAGCAGACTGCACAGGGTAACCACTTGCTTGGCCCAATGGGCAGGAAGGTGGACCCAGCAAGGGACTGTCGATCAGATAGAATGTGACATAGCACTAAGGACATCATGGTCATCCACTGCACCTGACTCCATCTTTAGCCATCCTGACTCTGTCTTGCAACTGGATGCAGATGGTATCAGATGAGTGAGTGACGTCAATGCTGCGCATATCTTCCTCACTGTAAACTAAGTCAATGCGCAGGTCACTCTTGTCATCCATTCTTCCCATCCCAAACTAACCTAAGGCCTGTGGCGACAGGCTAGCGACAAAGCAGGTGAGGGTGCACTGGCAGCCATAGCCAGAAACATGCACACTGACGGCTCAGGCCATAGGGCTGTTATCTACTGACATGGGGCAGCAGTGGCTTTCAGCAGACGTCTGGGAGACTGATCAGCCCTGTTCAGGAAAGCACTGCTCACCTCCATCGCAAGAGGAAGGGGTTTAAAAAAAAAAGTGCCCTAAATATTGCCAGCTCCATTCTTTCCCTGTCCAGTTTATCACAGCTGGTGGGAACCTTGTCACAGCGGTCAAAATACATCAAAGAGAAAAGTAAAGACTAGTCCTCTCACCCACGGTGCATGGAATGTGCACACAGTGTTGGACAGAGTCGATGTTGACAGACGCCAGAGAACTGCTCTAGTAAGGAGGGAGTTAGCCCAATATAATATCGATATTACAGCCCTGAGTGAGACCTGGCTTGAAGGAGAGGGCAAACTTTGTGAAAGGGGCATGGGATACATCTTCTTTTGGAGTGGAAAAAAAAATCAAGACGGATGTGATGCTGGGGCTGGACTTACAGCGAGGATGGAGATCGCTGCTAACTTGCTTGGACCCCAAAGGGCGTGAACGTCCAACTCACGGCATTGCAGGAACAATGTCACGGTCATTAGTGCCTACGCCTCAACTATGACCAACTAGATGATATAAGGTCAAGATCTATGAAGAACTGCACCTAGTAGTGCCACTTTTCCCAATCTGGACAAGCTTATCATCCTTAGTGACGCCAATGTAAGAATAGGGTCTGACAACACCTCCTAGAATGGGCCCATTGGGAAATACAGCACTGGCCACTGCAACAGCATAGATCTTCTACTAACCAAGACATGTGCCAAACATGAACAGTTGATCACCAGCATCATCTTCCCACCCATAACAGAACATTGTGGATACATCCCTGCTCTAAGCACTGGCATGCTGTTGTTACTCTGTCAATGTTTTGCAGGCATAAAGCAGAGTGGTAAGTACTATGGCCCTGTACACTTTCAGCTTCTTCTGTAGACTTATGTCTCTTCTGTTACAGACGTTGATATAAAATCTGTCAAAGGCTACATGCTACACTTGCTTTGGTAATCCCGGCATTTACTTCATCATCAGTGATAATGTTCAGGGACAGTGCGCTGCTGATACATGTACCTGTTCACTGGGTTGAGCCTTTGACCATTCAGTGTGATGTTTGGCTCAACGTATGGTTGCCTTGTAAGTGGTGATGTATTTCCTTCAGACTTATTGGTGTAGGTATTAAGCTCAAAGTTGGTACACGCATCAGAAAGCTTGTTGACACAGTGCTGCATATCATCTTTTGAACCAGCAGTGACTGTACAGTCATAAGAAAAAAGGACATATCTGATGATGTCTGTCATAGATTTAAGCTTTGCGTGGAGCCTCCTGAGGTTAAATAGCTTCCCATCAGTGCTGAATCTGACGTCGATGCCCACATCGCTGTTTCTGAAGGCATCAGTCAGCAGGATGGAAAGCACTAGACTGAATAGCGTTGGTGCCAAGACACAGCCCTGTTTGATCCTGTTCAAGACAGGGAAGGGCTTGGACGTCTCACCATTGTCCTGAAAGCCAGCTAGCATACCATCATGGAATTACTGAACCCTGGTGATGTATTTCCTTGGGCATCCGTACTTGGCTATAATCTTCCAAAGACTCTCTCTGCTAATAGTGTCAAAAGCCTTAGCCAGCTCCATAGCAGGAGAACAGATCAGTGTTTGCTTCATTGACAGGTAGCTGAGACAAGTGATCGATGGCTTCATCATTTACAGATGAAAGACGTAGTCAATTAGATGCCAGTGGTTAGAGCATGGATGCATCCATAAAGTTCTGTTATGGGTGGGAAGATGGTGTTGGTAGAAGAGCAGTAACGACCTACACTGTTGCAATGCCGCAATGCTGAGGTTTTATAAAGCATTGGTTAGACTGCACTTGGAGTATTGTAACCAACTTTGGGCCCCTAATCTAAGAAAGAATGTGTTGGAATTGGAGACGGTCCAGAGGAGATTCACGAGAAATATTCCTGAATTATAAGGGTTCACATATGATGAGGATTTGATATCTAGGAGCCTGTACTCACTGGAGTTTAGAAGAATGTGTGTGGGAGGGGGAATCTCATTGAAGCCTATCTAATATTGAAAGACCTAGTTAGAGTGGATGTGGAGAGGTTGATATAATAGCCCTGAGTGAGACCTGACCTGGAGATCTCTCGTGGAGAATAGGATCAGAGAGCACAATGTTAGAATAGTGGTATATTAATTTAGAATGATGATGAGAAGAAATTTCTTTAGCCAAATGGTCATGAATCTGTGGAATTCATTGCTACATATGGCCGTGGAGGCTAAGTCATTGAGTATATTTAAAGCAGAGGCTGACAGGTTCTTAATTATTCAGGGTGTCAAAGGTTATGGGTAGGAGGCAGCCATGATGATATAGCAGAGCAGGCTCAATGGACTAAATGGTCTAATTCTATCCCTATTTTTATGGTCTTATGGTCCAAGCCTGATGCCTGACCTTTAATCCCTTTAAGTGGCTTGCAGCTGGGTGTCAGAATCAACACACTGACTAGCTAATATTTTATTTAACAATGGCTTTTGGCCAACCGTGGCTTCAAAGATATCAATCAAGCACTCGAAAAATAACAAATGCTGTTCTAGGAAAAGGCACAGGTGGGGCGTATGGGGTGAGAACTGACATAAATGTGAACTACTCTCAAAAATAAGTTATTGGATCTCTTTGCCAACAGAATCCCTGAATGGGACTAAGCGGAATGGTACTTTCCAGCTGCTGCTGGCTGCACCATGCTGAGACCTGCAGCTTCAGAGCTCATTTCACAAAGGGAGTAATTGCTGTTTTTAATTTGACCTGTCAACTTGTCACTCTACCTTTCATTTGGGATATTTACATATTTACATTTTCACTATATTTACTCCAATTAAAGTTTCTACAATAAATATTGGGGGAGTGGGAAGGAGAAAAACCGTTTTCACTTTTTTTTAATACCTTTGTAAACCTAGCCATTATCTGTGAGGTAAAATTCCCATGGAGTTCCATCCATGACGTTTCTGTGACACGCCTGCCAATGTTCTGACAGATTTATGCCCAGGGAGTGTGCTTAACTGGGATTTATCAGCTTGCTTTGCAGCCCGCAGCAAAACCCAACTCATCACTTGGTAAAGCAACAGCAATGGGACTATGTATAAGTGAACATAGGCATTGTGTTCCAGCTAAGACTTGCTTTGTGGCCCGCTGCTGATGTACACAAGACTAAAATTAGACTGATTTGTGGTATAAATATGATTTTTATCCCAATGGTGCTTACAATCATCTCCAGGTGAAACTGCAACCCAGAGGGAACTTGGCATAGGCATTTCCATATGCATCTTGCCTCAGCACAGTTGAGGTTTTCCCAGAGTCTGGTTCCTAGCCAATGATGTCATACGTCATACACTGTATGTTTGTCCATAAGCAGCATGGATTGGAGATTTGGGGTGCAATCTACAACCTTCATTTAACAATCAGAATATAGAGTAGCACATCATCATGCTTTGCTGCATTAGTGTGTATTTAAAGAGATGCTCTGCTAACATTGGGACTTGTCACCTTCAAAATTCACTTCTGGCTCAACATCTTTTGGAAAGTTCTATGTTTTGCAATCCTATGTCACTTCTTTCTAAGGATCTGATTTCATTTTTTACCAACAGAGCCACCCTGCCCTCTCTACTTACTTGCCTGTCCTTTTGATACAATATATTTCCTTAGATGTTAAGACCATAAGACATAGGAGCAGAATTAGGCCATTCAGCCCATTGAGTCTGCTCCGCCATTCAATTATGTCTGATCCCTTTCCCCCCTCCTCAGCCCCACTCCCCAGCCTTCTCCCTGTAAACTTTGATGTTATGTCCAATCAAGAACCTATCAAGGTCTGTCTTAAATACACACAACAACCTGGCCTCCATAGCTGCTTGTGGTAATAAATTCCACAAATTCACCACCCACTGGTTAAAGAAATTTCTCCGCCGTTCTGAATAGCTTTATGGGGAAAATTGATGAGAAAAAGAACTGAAATTCAATGTAAGAACTGAAGAGATTTACAGAAGAAATTATTTTTTACTACTTGAGGAGGAATTGACTATTATTGAAAGGCTAACTGTTGTGTCACTAGTACTATATTTGTTATTTTATTTAAAACATTAATTTTGTTTAAAACATCGATTTAAGCTTTAATTGTGGAACAATTGTTTGTACAGTGTGATTTTTGCTTTACAAGAACAGCATCTGATACAGGTGTGTCACGAAACCAATCTATCATTATTTGGACATCCAACCATACGCTGCAGTGAAAATTCTTTTCTCAGTGTTGGGAACTGGGACTCAGTTGCAAAGGTGATTTAAAACATGAATGTCAATTCAATCGGAGAAAATGGAAAGTATATAAACATAATAGTGCTGTTATCTAGTGTTTCCAAAGAATTCTGTGTGCATAGATTTCAGATCAGTGTAAAACTTTGTGCTCCATGCAATCCCTTGAGATTCTGATAGCAATTGTGAACATCCCCTTCATCCCATTACCTCCATCCTCTCACACCCATTTTAGTTCTGCTGTTCTGTTGTACTAAAGCAAGCACACTGTGGTTGTTTGATAGAGGGCAATTCTTTTTTTTGGTTATAATATTCACTTCCCCCAGCTATAAATTAGAAGTTCCCATAACGCGCTAGTGTTCCACACGTTACCGATTGTCCAGGTTTTCCACTTCATATTTAATTTTCATTACGTTATATTTTTGCCCGAGATTCTTGTCATCTACTTGTCCACGGGAAAACACCCTCTCCTTACACACTCGCAGGAGCACTTTCAAGTCCCTGTTGTCCAACTGTTAGTCCTCCATTTATAATGAAGTTACACATTTGGCAGGTGCCTACTTTTAACTTACAGTGCTTGGTAAGATAGATGTTGGAATATTTCCACCAGTGGGAGAGTCTCTAACATGGGTGCATATTTACACGGTTGTGGGGGACAGGAGAAAACAATTAAAACTGAAGTACATGGACAGGGAAAATTCACAAGGATGTTGCCAGGACTTGAGGGCCTGAGTTATAGGGACAGGTTGAATATGTTAGGACACTATTCCCTAGAATGTAGAAGACTGAGAGGAGATTTCATTGAGGTATACATAATTATGAGTCGTAGGGAAAGGATAAATGCAAGCTGGTCTTTTCCACTGAAGCTGTGTGAGACTACAATCAGAGGTCATGTGTTAAGGATGAAAGGTGAGATGTTTAAGGGGAGCATCTTCGGTCAAATGATGGTGAGAGTGTGCAACAAGCTGCCAGTGCAAATGGTGGATGCGTGGTTAATTCTAACATTTAAAGGAAATAAGAGGGGTATGGAGGGTGATAGTCCGGATGCAGATTGATGAGGTAAAGCGGATTAATGGTTCAGCACAGACTAGATGGGCTGAAGGGCCTGTTTTAGTGCCTGTGACTTCGATGACAACACATCAAAATGCTGGAGGAACTCAGCAGGTCAGGCATGATCTATGAAGGAGAATGAACACTTGATGCTTTGGGCCAAAACCCTTCATCAGGACAGGAAAGGAAGGGTGTGGAAGACAGAATGGGGGCGGGGGGTGGAAGAAGTACTCTACAAGTATTCCAACATCTATCTTACCAAGGCCACTTGGAAATTAATGTTTCAATATAATAACATCTCAGATAGATCCTTCCTTGGCCATTCTTAAGAGGACAACCCTCACATGCCAGGAATTAGTCTGGTGACTCTCTCTTGGACTGTCTCAAATAAGACCATAAGACAAAGGAGTAGAATTAGGCCATTTGGCCCATTGACTGTGCTCTGTCAGTCCTTCACGGCTGATTTATTATCCCTCTTAACTGCATTCTCCTGCCTTCTCCACGTAACCATTGACACCATTATTACAAGAACCTATCAACCTCTGATTTAAATATACCCGATAATTTGGGCTCCACAGCCATCTGTGGTAATGAATTACAAAGATTCACCTCCAGCTGGTGAAGAAGTTCCTCCTCATCTCTGTTATAAAGTAACGTCCTACTAATCTGAGGCTGTGTCACCTTGTCTTAGACTCCCCACTAAAGTATATCCTTCTTTACATAAGAAAACCAGAACCATACACAATACTGGAGCTGTGGCCTTAATAAGACACTGTAAAATTATAACAATACTTCCCTATCTCTTAACTCCAGGCCTCTTGATACCATTTTAGAAGTTTGCATAGATTCAGCATGCCACCTAAAACTTTGAAAAGCTTCTATATATAGATGCACAGTGGAGTGTATCCTGACTGGTTGCATCATGGCCTGGTATGGAAACAACAATGCCTGGAATGGAAAAGGTACACAAACTGATGAATGCAGCCCAGTCCATCACAGGCAAGGACCTTCCCATCACTGAGTACATTTACATGGAGCGCTGCCACAAGAAAGCAGCATCCACCATCAAGGGAGCCCTCCATCCAGACCACTATCTCTTTTCACAACTACCATCAGGGAGGAGGTACGGGAGCCTTAAGTCCCACACCACCAGGTTCAGAAACATTTATTACCCTCCAACCGTCAGGCTCCTGAACCAGCATAGATATCTTAACTCATCTCAACACTGAACTGATTCCAGCACCTACAGATTCACTTTCAAGAACCCTACAACTCATGTTCTTGGTATTATTTATTTTTATTTGCATAATTTGTCTTCTTTGAAAAGTGGTTGTTCATGTACAATTTTCCATAAATTCTACTGTATTTCTTTATTTTCCTGTAAATGCCTGAAAAGAAATGAATCTAATTTATTATGATGACATTAATAACTAAATTTACTTTGTCTTTGAAAAAAAAACTTACAGTGCCATCCGAGAGCATCAGTTAAACTGAATTGTGGAGGTCAACTCCTTTCAGAATTGTGCAATTGTGCACTGGAACCTGTTAGTTAGGAGTGAACTAGAGGACAGTTATTAGCTATTCTGACAGATGTGAGAACAAGCAAACATTCAGAATAACAACGATTATGGCAGTCGGAGAAAAGAGAGCACTGAGCTGCATAGGCCATGATCCACTCCAATCTGTACAGACACTTTCTTGCCTCTCACCTTGGGTTCCAGTTATTAGAACTGTTACTTTTTCTCAACCAGTTACTCCTCCAGCACAAACTTCCTGTGCTTTCAATTTAATTGTTCTATAAATGGAGGCGAACCACTTTATTTATTGAATACAAAACAAATCCATTTTTTAAAATATTTTCTCTCTGTAACTCTTTCCTAGCATCTCCAGCCTCACCTAGTCCGAGAGCTCAAGGATTGCTTTGCTGGCAAGATTGGGACTATCCACTCATTTGTGTCAGGCATTTTCCTCCATTTCCTTAATTAACCCATCCAAGATTAATCTCATCACTCCATTTTGCCCTGTTCTTGAATCAGCAGTCCTGCTTCCACTTCCACTGATTTGGCCACTAAATTTACCTCCTTATTCTGGTGAACTGAAAAATTAGAGTTGTTGTGTTTCATGCTTTCAACTAAGTACCAGCATGAAGTGGCCCTGGTCAGGGGAAATTTAGATGGTTTGAGAAAAATGACAAAGTGATCACGTAGAGTAGCAAATGGTTAATGTTTATCTGAGAATCAAAATAACCAAATGATGAAAATCTGAACCAAAATAGAAAATATTGTAAACTCTCAGTTAACAACATCTCTGCAGAGAACCTTTGTCAGATGTATGGTGATCTAACTCTGCTGGGAAGGGAATATGCAAAGAAATACCAAAGTCTAGCTCCAATTAGCACCAGAATGGGGAAAAACAGTATAAATACAAAAATAAATGATCTTTAATTGAAAACAAACATTTGAGTTAATGACACACTTAGAAATAAATTGTCATATTTCCAAAATGCTTAACTGTTGGAAGAGAAAAGCAGAATGAAATAGTGGTGAGTGTTATCAAAGAATAAAATAAAGACAAGTGAGCTGAATTCCTGGTTTGGGATGTCAGGAAGTCATGTCAATTTGAATGGACCTAAAAATCCGTCAGTTGCAGAAAACATTGTTAAGAGTTGAATAACGACCAACAAACAATATAGTAATAACAGCACAGTATAAATCAACATTTTAGATGTCCAATTACCAAAATATCATGGGGAATTTGCTATCTATGTATAGATCCAGAAAATAAAATTCGCAGTAACAGAGTGGTGGATGAATTCAATAAGTGTATAAGAAATTATTTTTTGGATGAGTATGTTAAGGAATCAACTTGAGAACAGGATATTTCATATCTACCAACGTATAAGCAGAAAGGGTGAATTGATGATCTTTTATAGAACTTTTAGGAGAAGTTAATTATAATATAACAGGATTTTATTGAAAAGTTGGAAGTGATTTAGTTCAATGTAAAACCAATTTTCTATGTCTGACTAAAGCAAACTAGATCAGAAGACTATGTCAAAAGGTATGACAGTAAGCAAACAAGAAACCAATGCTAACGTTTAAAGAACAAAGACAGAGTTTTCAAGTCATATAATATACATCCTTTCAGAGCACAAGTTCCAGAAGGGAAAAAGGATTCAGCCAGTGCTATCAAGGGGAATTTATGCTTACATTTGATCAAAAGAAATGGTTTACAACATTGCCAAAAAAGCAGCAATCTTTACTGTGCAAATTCTGAAGCCAAAGTGAGACCAAGTCACAGATAAGAAAATTGAAAACAGAATATGAGGAGTTTGGTGTGAATCTGAAAAACGGACTCTAAAAGATTCTATAGAGATGTAACATTTTTAAAAAAGATGAGTATAAGTTTACCTTTATAAGCTGAGGGGAGAAGACATCATATTAGGAAATACTTTCAGTTTGCCTTCATAGAAGAAAACACATAAAACCTCCACGAAATAGTAGGAAACTGCTGGTCTTGTTTGCTACAAACACAAAATGCTGGAGGAAGTCAGCAGGCCAGACAGCATCTATGGAAAAGTTGCTTGTGTACCTCAAAGAAATTAGCATTGGAGCCATTAATGAGGCAAAAAGGTGATGGTTCCTCAAGGACTGATGACCTGCGTTGACAGATACTGGAAAAGACTGGCCACAAAGTCAGCGATATGCTGGTCACCTTCCAAGCTGTTAGACATTTCCAACAATTTGGAAAGTAGCAAATGTAACCCACTTTTAAAAAAAGGAAAAATAGCGAAAACTTGAAAGCATTGACTTATCAATTGAATACTGTACTAGAGTCTAATATTAAATAAATGATAACAGAGCACTTAGAAGATAATACTGTAAATCAATGGATTTATGAAAGAGAAATTATGTTTACAAGTGTTTTGAAATTGTGCGAGGCTGTAACTAGCAGAATAGATAAGTTTGTGCCAGGTGATGTGTCGTATTTGGAATTTCAGATGGCCTTCAGTAAGTTCCCGCTCAAGAGTTATCAAACAAAATGAGAATGCATGGCATTGTAGGGAAAATGATGTGTTACGTACCCCGTAACTGGGTTGCCAAACCAGCAGAAATGGATCACTCAGTTGGAGTCTGGATTACTGGAACTAAGAAAGTTTTATTAAAGAAATAAGCAACACAGTACTCTAATCAAAAAGATAATGAATACAACAGTTCAGCAATGATAAACACACATGTGCACAGAAACTAGGATAATATGATCAATCAAGCTCTATCGTCGTCTAGGGGTAAATGACCAGTTTCAAAGTGATGCAAAGTTCAGTTCAATTGAGTTCAGTTCAGTTCACAGTAATCATTGCCGTGGGAGAGAGAGAGAGAAAGTGAATGAATATTCAAAACACGGCTTCCACACAGACCTTCGATATTCCTCGCAGTCAGCTTTCGGGCGAGCCCTTTGTAATGTCTTCTGAGGTCACCGACTGTGACCCCTCCGTTTTCAGATACGATCGCTCCTCTGCAGTGAACCTGGCACCCAGGCAAGGGCGGACACACACCAGGTTCCCGCCGATCGTTCCTTTCCACCCTGTGCGTCTATGGCTTGGTCCCGCGTCCAGCCCTCCAAAAACTCCCACCGACTTGTGGGAGACACACCGCTTCCAGGGTCTCGTTACCTTGGGGTGTCGTGTGTGTCGCCTTAGCAAACCTGTCCCTTTTTATCCCCCTGCTGGGGTATCGCCTGTCCATCACTTCAAACAGTTGAAGATTCAAAGAGGAGCCGGTCTTGACAATTCCCAGACCGCTGTCTCCTTCCGTTAAGCTCTCCCGTCTCTTCATTAACATTTCCAAATGCTGCTGTATTGTCTTTACTTATCTCTCTCTCCTGAAGACAGGTGGCAGATCAACTGCTGATCCCACTGGTGATAGCACAGGACAGTCAATATCTTAGTCTATGTGTACTTTCGTCACAGATGAAATAGACTGAGAATTCATTCACAGACATATGAGCAGAAATAAATGGGCTGGGAAACTGAGACAAGTGGGGATCCACAGGGATCAGTGCTGAAGCTTCCGCTATTCACTATTTATATCAACAGTGTGAATGAAGGGGCAGAGTGAAATATCCAAATCCACTGATGTTAGAAAGCTGTATGGAGTATGGGCTATGGGAAGGGTGCACAGATAAAGGCAGGCTCAGGGAATAGTCATGGATATGCCAAATGAAATATAATATAGAAAACTGAGAAGGCACCTGTTATGAATGGAAGGCAGAGTATTGAATGATTGCTGAAATATTAATGTTTAGAGAAGTTTGAGTTCTTTTTCGATGAACCACTGAAAGCTAGCATGCATGAAACTATGATGGCAAAACCTCATTGCAACTGGATTAAAGTACAAATTGGTTACTTTGGCATCAAGCTTGGCACAGACACTGTGGGTCAAAGGGCTTGTTCCTGTGTATGCTGTGCTGTTCTTTGCTCTGTGTCTAAGACTGGGTTCATCTTCTTTCCATGACCACTTGATGCACTTGCACATTAACATGTTTATGCTCTGGAACTCACTATTTGCAATCTTTTTTCATTCATATTGTAGTCTGTCCTTTGATTTCACTTACTTAGATTCATGAGATTTCACATTCCTACATTGACATCTATTTGCCCATGTTTTCCCCTCCTTTGTTTCATGAAGGTGATTTACCATTTACTTCTCAAAAGCTATTGGAGTCTGAGCAATAAATATTTGCCTTGCTGTCCACACCCTCATTCTGAAGTAATTAAACAAAATTGCTCAATATTTTGGTAAACTTGAAAACATTTTCCTTTCTGTGCAACTATTTACTTTAAGTTACCACTTAGTTTCTCAATTTGCTTCCCATTCATTTCCACTTATTATGCAAATATGATTACTATTAAAAATTGTACCCTGCTATTGTGAATTTCGGGGACAGTGATCACAGAGAATCTTGGAAGCCTTTGATAACCCCCTTTAACCGTCCTATCAAATGCCTTTACATTATTAAAATAAATGGGTTAACTTCATTGGTAAGTGACAGAAATTACAGTCATGCATGATGTGTGTATATACACACACATATATACACAATCAATCACATAATTAGTATATATGATTCTGACTATTGTTACCCTCTTAATTAGGGAAAATTTTGATGGCTTCTGATTTGCTCTTAAGTACAGGGGTAAAATCAATGCACCTTTCATCTTTTTCTAATCCTGCAAGATACCTGATATACCCTAAATGTTTTAACATTTCAATGTTCCAACATTGCTTCCTGCCTTTCCGACAATCCTGTTTGTATTTTTAACCAACTTATGAAGCTTAAGTTTCAGTACCTCTGTATTCATTCACAACGCAACCATAAGTTCCTGCAGCTTCATTCCCCAAAGTACTTCCTCTCTTCCCTCATTAATAGCAAGTCAAACCCATTGAAGAGACTGTATGTAACCGAGAATACCCTTTACTCATTAGATATGGCAAAATTGATGAATTTGGTCCTGCACAGGTTGACATATGTGAGTGTATTTTGGTGTATTTAAAATAGCAGGTACAAAGCGTCATACGTGATTAAATTTAAAACAATGAGTTTGGCCAAAATAACTACCAGCTATTAACCCCACTGAGCTTCTTCCAATGCAATATTTTTCCACCTATAATTAATTTGTTTTGTCCGATATGAACAAAATAGAAAGCTCTTTAATTGTTATTTAGAATGCAAATCTAGTTTTCCTGTAGTTAGATCGCAGCAAATCTGCCTGTCCAGTTTGTATTTTCATACCTAGAAAGGGATAGCGAGAGCTTAGAATGGCTGAACTCTGAGGTTGACAAGGACTAGTCAGAAAGTGTATATTTGAAATCAGGGGGAGGAGTTTCCTTCAAGATCTTTTGGCAGAGTAACATTACTGTTCTAACTGCTGAGAACTTTTTGAACGTAAACTAGAATTTACAGCAGTAAATATCTCAGATGATTTACAGAATGTTTTGGATCAAAACTTTCTGGTGTCATTTCAGAAGGGGATCAATGGAAACATCAAGAACAAGGCTTGTTTATCAAGTCAAGCTTCCATTAGAATCATCAAAGAAGTAGAAATCACCATGGAAATTCTATGCTCAGATTAGGAACAAGTAGACAGACGTGAGAGCTTTTCCTGGATTGAGCACATTCCCTCCATAACTTAAGTTTTACAAGAATAGATCTGAATATTTATCATAAAACAGTTTCTCCTGAGTTACTTAAACTGCCAGGCATCTTCCCCCACCCTATTTCCAAGTAACTTTAGATTCTTTGAGCAATACCAAACCTCAAAAACACCCAGACATCACTCCTAGGATTCCAGATGCCAGAACGCTCCTGCTTGTGAAGACCTAACACATTCTCCCCTTCCCCAGTGTTGTTGCCAAAATTCACCTCGCTAAAGCAGATCTCAGATCTTTTAGCAACTTGGAGCCAGCTGATTGCTGCCCAACCAACTCAAAACCAGCGAAGTTTTATTATTGTTATTTGCTAAAGACCCTCCCTACATGAAATTGTATTATTCCACAGGTCAAAGACATCACCAATTATATTGACACATCTTTCCTGATAATCATACGACTTTAGTAATCATCCACCCCACAATATTATCTATCTACACTTCTCAAATTATCCTTCCAGTGATTGTTAATAAGTGTTTAGAAAGTTCAAAGCCTGTGCCAGAGCTGTGAATTATAGGTCAGTACACTATAAGTTTTAAGCCATAGTCAGATTAATAGTTGAAGAACATTGCCCTCATGGATAAACATTTAATAGCATTTCTAAATGCAGAAGAAAATAGGGTTCCAAACAAATAGTGGTGGTGTCAGTAGGGGAATAATCAATGTGCCAATCTAGGAGACATGAGAGATTCTGCGGATGCTAGAAATTTGGAGTAACATAGATGTATTGCTAGAGTATATCACAGGTGAGGCAGCCTCTAAGGAGGGAGATGAATAATCGATGTTACTGATGAAGGATATTGGCCTGAAACGGCAATTGATCATTTCCATTCACGGACGCTGCTTGACCTGTTGAGTTCCTCCAGTGTTTTATGTTGTGTCAGTGAAAGGGGAGATCATAGCAACAATATTCCTGAAAGAGGTAGGAAGCACTTTGATCTTTCCTGATTGTGGCGAGTTCTTGGGTAGCAGCTACAATCAGTTCAATAAACAAGTGAAGGACAAACTTCGAACCTTCTGAGATTTAACTGGAACACTTCAGTCTGAGCTCACATTAATCCAAAATTATTCTGCAGTATCAATGGATTGCAGTGAGTATTAATATCTCCTGCTATCGAACATGAAAATCTTAAACAGGCTATCCTCCTTATTGAAGTTAATGTTTGTAAGATGGCATTTTCACACTGTACCGTGATAACCTTGAAGCAGAGGCGTGATGCGCTACAAAGGAAGGATTCTCATGGGTAAGCAGTTCACTGATACAATGTCATTTCATCCAGTGTAGATATGAAAATCCTCCCTCTCTCTTTTATGCAGAGAGAATATGTAAGGTGATGATGTTAGTAAAAGAGGTTTGTAAGAATTTTAAGAAAATATGGTTCAAATTCATATTGCCCTCTCTGTCCAAAGCATAAGGAACAGACACAGCGAAACAACAGTATGCGGCAGTTATTTTTTTTTTAGTTATAGCTTGGAAAATGCTGTAATTTAATTCCAAAGACAGGAGCGTTGATATTTCTTTATGCATTCAACTTTGTGGATCTTCCTTGCTGAAATATATTTCAATTATTAAGGCAAGGAACTTTGAAAATACATGTTCGTATGGCAACCCAATTGCTAGAGATTTTTTATTGCTCTGTGCAACATTTTTAATAAAGTTCAAGTTATTAATGAGAAAGTGCTACCTCCTCTCTCTAATAATGGTAACAGATGGACCTCTTGCTACTCTTTTTTCGACATGGAGATTGAGAGCTTGTTCATAAACATTCTCTTCAGCATCGAGTAGTATTGTTTGTTTCTGCAATGCAACATGCAGAGAGCAGCTATAATTCTGCATAGCTTTGCTTAAAGTCAGATCCATCTTTTATTTTGATCTTCACTTATTAATTTTTAATGGCTGTATTTCCTTTGATTTGACTGCCACTTCAGTAAAGCTTTCAATGTTGTAACAATCTTGTGTGAAACAATTTCATCCAATCCTTCATTTTTCCAGTGGGAATTCACAATCAATGTTATTTTGCTTCCAATGGAAATAACCACTCATTGCTTGCACTTGCAGCTTTTTAATAATTTTGAACAAATTGATTAATCTCTCAAGCTTCTCTGACTAAACTCTATGGCTTCAAGCCACCTTAATAACTCAAATTTTCCATTGCAGAGTTTAGGCTTTTGATTAAGTACTCAGAACTGCCTTTAAAATTCCATTCCATGTCATTTACATATTCATTTGCATCTCTTTACCATTTTTTTTACTAATAAGGTCTATATATAATCCACTGTAGAATCACATTTACTGTGTTATGGTTACCCTGTTCAGCCCATCACCTTCAACACTCCCTTTTCCAAAAATGAATGAATCACCTTTAAAGTAATTTATGCTGAAGTACTTTAACATAAGTAGTTAAAGTATTTATGTACTTTATACATAAAGTGCAGACCATCTTCTAACCGTTCCAACCATTTTTTGTGAAAATAGCTTACTGTTCTTTTTTTTGTTTGTGGTACTTTGGAACAGATTCCTTTTCTGTCCTGATAGAAGAAACAATCCGGGTCTCTTTGTATTATTAAAACTATCCAAAATTAAAAAAAACACCTCTGTCTGGCCATTGTTTAACTTTCTGACCTTTTGTGAAAAAGTACTACTTCTGAAGTTATTTTAGTTGCAATTCTAATCTTCAATTGTTGTTAAATGAATCATAAATGAGCTTTCTACAATACCTTTACAACTTGTCTTATAATAGGTTAGATTTTACAGCAGCAATAGTGCTGTGTCTAGCAGTGATTTTTAACATTTATGTAGAAAGTTTACAGCAGCTACTGACAACCACAGTTTTAATAAAACATAGAAATCAAGATGATGTTCGCTAGACATCATTGTCCCCAAGGTGATCAATGGAGCCTCCAGTTATGAGAGTCTAGTATGCTCTCCTTGCCTGGAAGCTAAACTAGCTCCTTGAGAATCATCACATTAACTCTGTGGGTCAACATAAGCCACCTCACCTAATTAATCCACTTTGTCCTCAGCCAAAGCTATTAACCTCTTGGAATATTTTTGAATGTGCCT
Source organism: Mobula birostris (assembly GCF_030028105.1). Classification (NCBI taxonomy): domain Eukaryota; kingdom Metazoa; phylum Chordata; class Chondrichthyes; order Myliobatiformes; family Myliobatidae; genus Mobula; species Mobula birostris. Next base: position 63,397,394 of record NC_092375.1, on the reverse strand, counting down.
CATATTTAAAAACATTCCAAAATGGCAAAAATGTATCTATAAAACATAATTTAAATAATTCAAATAGGAAGACCCCAAGGCTCAAAAATAATTAAATAATTTTTAAGAAGCCCTGCAAACAGAAATAATTTCTTTGGCCCATGCCTATTGAATAAAATTGAATGAAAGGAAATAAGAACTGAAAGCAGTGGTAAATGGCCAGCTCCACGAATCTGCTCTGCTATACAAAAAGATCCACATCTACAGTCTGCCTGTTTCCATAGACTCTGACTTACCTTATAATACAAATGTCTGCCTGAATACTTAAAACCTTAGTTTCCACATATCTCTGCAGTTGAAAATTCCAAAGATTCTTGATTCAGACAGTGAAAATTCTTGTTCATCTCTTTCTTAAGTGATCTACAGTTCATTTAGTCACAGAGCATAGAAACATGCCTTCTATCGACCAAATCAGAGTAAATGACCAAACCTTCATCTCTTCTCCCTTCATTCATCCAGACTCAGGTCTTATGAAGCCAATAGTACTTTAGTTCTTGATTCTCCTTTTGGTTAACATTCTATATCCTTTTAAATATCTAACGTAACATGGGTCTTCAACTTTGATTGTTTAAGCAGACATGTCAATAAATTAGTTAGAACATTGGAAAGTTTTGACAAGAACAGACCATTCAGCCCAACAAAACTTGCCAAATTCCTATTCACACAGTGTGATGAAATAACTATTACGTTTAGATTTGAAAGTCTCTAAGGTACTACTCTCAACTACACAACTAGGTAGTTTGTTCCATGTGTCCACAACTCACTGTGTAAAGAAATGCTTCCTGATGTTAGTCTGAAATCCCCCTTTAACCACCTTTGGCTTGGTGTCCTTGATGATGGATTAATTTTGAAGTAACAGCTGGCATCCACCTTATTTATACACTTAATCATTTTGAACACTGCTATTATGTCTTCCCTCATCTACATCTACTTAGGCTAAAAAGATCTAATTCTTTCAATCTTTCTTCATAGTTCATACCCTGCAGACCTGGAATGAGTTCAGTTGCCCTTCTCTGAATTTTCCCCCATGCCTTCACATCCCTCACACAATATGGAGACCAAAATTGTACACAGAGCTACCCATAGTAAATGTGGCAGTGAATGTAAACTAAACACAAATTCCTTCAACCTTTTTCAAAACAGTATGTGGCAATGGCATGCTGCTGGGGTAACACAAATTGCATGTAACATGTGATTTGTACACGGAGATTGAAACCGAAATTGGGTGAGAGCAGTGTGAATGACACAATAATCCCCTGGGATAGAATATAAGAATCAAAAAAGTCAGTTATACCATCTAACTAGGCTAATCATTACTAATTGGTTTAGCAACCAAATATAATGCATGTATGGACTTCCATCTGACAAATGGTCAAACACTGCACAACAACTTAGAAGCAGATCTCTGACAAACAACACACAGCCAAGTTTAGTAAACTTCAGCATGGATTTATGAATAATTCAACAAGTGCAAATTTTACTAGCAATGAATTTTGCGAATGCTCTGTCAGATTTATTAAGTGATACTAATGTTTCCACCAACAATGGGCTAAATGAATGTTCCAATAAGATAAGGCTCACCTGCTCCTTGAGAACATTGTAGAGTATTCCAAGACATCGTCAAATAACCCTGTTGCTATTAAGCTAACCTGATATACCTACTCTATCCTGATTAGATCAAGGATTGGCAACCCAATTCAATTACTTCAGTTGCTTAATAAAGCTCATATTTGATCTTTTTCTAAATATACTAACAATAAGACCTCGCTTGAACTGACAACAACCATTATTAATTAAATATTAATTATAACATAAAAGTTAAAGGAAATTTTTTTTTTAAATTACAGTAAACCCAAGCCAAAAGGAAGTAAAGGAGAACAGCTGGGTCTAGTTTTAATTCAAGTACAAAAGAAGAACATTGCAAATTATATATAGTATAGAAAGAAAATGCATGGCAATTGATTAGGGAGGAAGTTCAGTTTGTTTTAAGACAAATTTGCAACATAAAGATGACCATAAGTTAAAACTCACTGCTAGTAAATGAAGTCTGAATCAGAAAATTCAGTCGCTAATGGAGTGAGCGGAAAATAATGAGTTACTTGACTCCATTAAAGTAGTAGCATCAGGAAAATTTTCACAGGTTATTAAATAAAGATAAAACCTCATGTTCAGATACATTCAAAATGGAAGGCCCAATCAAGAGTAAGATTTTAATTCAGCTGGTAATGCTGTGGCAGGACTTACAAAGTTTCAAAAGGGTGACCGTGCTCACCAAATAACTTACAACCTAGTTAAATGATGTTGAATTGATTGAATACAGCAAGCAAATTATAATTGGATGAATATTGCTGAAATCCAACACAAAATTAGTGGCCAAAAGACCATCTATTGCCATCATTCTGAAGTCTAAACCAAAGGTTTTATTGCCATGACCTCCAGTTGCCATAGGATCATATAGAATATAGAATATAATTAAGGGCATCAAAAAAAAATTAAGACTTAATCTGACTGTTCTTTTTATAACATAGCAAATGCATTCGATTCTGGATATAAGCTAATCACAAATTCATTGCATTGTTTGGAGATCTGTAAGCATTTTATTGATCTTATTTACAACGTTTACTTTAATTCTCATATGTTAATCAAAGGTTCAGCAAACTCTTGAAAGCCAGTTTCCCTGCAAAGAGGTGTGGGGAAATCAGGGGATCCTTTTCTTTAATATTGTGCTTAATATTTACTGGGCTTTGCATCCTTATTGATTAAACTATGAGTTTTTATTCTAAAGTTTAAATAATCAAATGCAAGTCCTTCGTATTGACAGATGATATTGCAATTCTCTCTTGATGATTCATATGTTGGTATTAGTGATAACTGAAATGTCTTTGAGTTATTCTTTACAAGGATTTACTTTTTAAAGGATAGTGAGAATCAACTAATCAATTATTAATAGGATTTCAAATATACTGTGTTGTGATGTTTTCTACAACAACATGCAATGGTTTTGTTTCACCTTTTTAGCTTCTATGTTATCTAGGATCCTTTATTGTATCTAAGTAAGTAAATACATTTAGCAATATCACTTTTAATCAACTAACTCACTATTTATGCAAATAACTATTTTGGGATAAACTTCATTCTGTTTGTCAGAACAATATGTAGCCTAAATTCAGTGCTGACAATTATTTTTTTATATATATGCATTGTTGAATTACCTATAACGACCATATTCTCAAACTGAGAGTAAGATATTTGTCTTTGATCATTAACAATGAATGAGTACAATGAATGTATTCACTTTCTGATACTCCATTACAGCATAAGAACACCAGAAAATGGTAACAGGAGTAGGTCAGTTAATTCCTGGTATTTGCTCTGCCATTCATTATGATCATGAGGAGTTCAATTTTGGCCACTTCCCTGCTCTCTCCCAATATCCTTTGACCTCCTTGTTGCTTAGATGTTTGTCTATCTTTATTGTATCAACAGCTTTACAATTCTGAATTAGTCACAACCCTCATGAAAAGAAATTCCTCCTGATTTCTGTTTTAAATTAACAGTGCCTAATTCTGAAACAATGTTTTTTTTGTCATTGAGCACCTCAACAAGGGAACCATCCTCTCAGCAGCACTCTGCCGACCCCCACCAGACTGATAATTTAAAAAAATAATTACCTCTGAATCATCTGAACTCTCATGAGCAAAGACCCGACTTGTTCAACCTTTCTTCAACCAACAACCTCTTTATTGCATCCCTCAGCCTCATCCTTTTCTCTGTGCAGTTTCACTGCGAGTACATCCCTTCTTCATCAGAATCAGAAGCAGAATCAGGTTTAATATCACCGGCATGCATCGTGAAATTTGTTGTTATGCAACAGTAGTACATTGCAATTAATAATGATTTTAAAACACTGTAAATTACAGTAAATATATACAGTATATATCTATCCACACATGAAACAAAAACTAAATTAAATTAATAATGGAAAAAGAGGGGAAAAGTAGTGAGGTAATGTTCATGGGTTCAATGTCCATTCAGAAATCTGATGGCAGAGGGGAAGAAGGAATCCCTGAAACATAGAGTGTGCACCTCACCTTCAGGTTCCTGTACCTCCTCCCTGATGATATCAATCAGAACAGGGCATGTCCTGGGTGATGGGGGTCCTTAATGATAGATGCCACCTTTTTGAGGCATCGTTACTTAAAGATGTTCTGCATGCAGGGGATGCTCGTGCCCATGACAGAACTGACTGAGTTGAAAGCTCTCTGCAGCTTATTTTGATTCTATGCAGTGTCCCACATCCCCTCCCCCACTCACCAGACGATGATGCAGACAGTTAAAATGCTCTCCACTGTACATTTGTCAAAATTTGTGAGTGTTTTTGGTGACATACCAAATCTCCTCAAACTCCACTGTAACTGCATCAATGTGCTGGGCCCAGGATAGATCTTCAGAGATGTTGACACCCAGGTCCTTGAAATTGCTCTTCCTTTCCACTACTGATCCCTTGATAAGGACTGGTGTATGTGCCCTCATCCTACTCTTCTTTCTGAAGTCCACAACCAATTCTTTGGTCTTACTGACATTGAGCACAAGGTTGCTACTGCAACACCACTCATCCAGCTGACCTATCTCACTCCTGTACACCTTCGCGTTGCCATCTGCAATTCTGCAAACAATAGCTTCCTCATCAGCAAGTTTACTGTACAGTTGGCATTTGAGCTGTGCCTTGCCACACAGTCATGGGTGTAGAGAGAGTAGAGCAGAGGGCTAAGCACACACCTTGAGGTCTGTCAATGTTGACTATCCATGAGATGGAGATATTATTTCTGATCCACATAGACTGTGGTCTTCCGGTGAGGAAGTTGAGGAACCAGTTGCAGAGAGAGGTACAGGAGCCCAGGTATTAGAGCTTTTGGATCATAACTGTAGGAATAATTGTGCTAAATGCTGAACTGTCGTCAATAAACAGCAGTCTGGTGTAAGTATTGGTATTGTCCAGGTAATTTAGGGCTGCATGAAGAGCCAATGAGATCATACTCATTGTAGACCTATTGTGGCGGTAGGCAAATTACGGTGGATCCAGATCCTTGCTTAGACAGGAGTTGATTCTAGCCATAACCAACCTCTCAACGCACTTCATCACTGTAGATGTGAGTGTCACTGGGTGGTAATCATTGTGGCAACTCACCCGGCTCTTCTTGCACTCTGGTATAATTGTTGCCCTTTTGAAACAGGTGGGAAACTTCAACTGTAGGAATGAGAAATTGAAAATATATTTGAATGCACCCGCCAGCTGATTTCGACAGGTTTTCAGAGCCCTACCAGGTACACCAGTCGCCTATGCGAGTGTTCACCCTCTTGAAAGACATCCTGATGTCAGCCTCTGAGACAGAGATCACAGGGTCACTGGATGCTGCAGGGATCCTCATAGCAGTAGCTTTATTCTCCCTTTCAAAGTCAGCATAGAAGGTGTTGAGCTCATCTGGGAGTGAAGCATCACTGACAACTGAGATGTTAGGTTTTGCTTTGTAGGAATTAATGGCCTGCATACCCTGCCAGAGTTGACGGGCATCCGATTCCTCCTCTAACCTCAGTCAGAATTGTTCTTTTGCTCTTGAGATAGCCCTTGATCTCTGTAAGTCGTACCTGGCCTAATTAAACATTGTAATACTCTGTTTTCCAAATGCTTATTTAAGTGTGCTTTTCTTGCTCATCAAGTGTTTATTCAGGTTTTTACTATGCATTAAGTGTCTGTTATTGAGCGTGTAGGAATTACTATGGCATTTCACATGTAACCATTGATTCATTACTTAGAATGAAACCTGTGTACTTTTGATCCCTCGAGAAAAATGAATGTAGCCAAGTAAGAGAGTTAAGAGTAATTGATTTATTAGCTAGAGTGAAACTTACAGCGGTACGCTAACCCAGAAGGGCTATAAAAATCATTGTGTGAAACGGACAGGTGGGCATTCAGTGATAGACTCACAGAGCCTAGCCCACTGTCTGTCTCAGCTTTGATTTGCAAATTAAAGTTTAAAATTTCTTGATGCATCTTCGGCGCTTCCTTATCATTTGTGAAACCATGACAGGAGGAGTACAGAAGCCTGAAGATACACACTCAACATTTTAGGAGCAGCTTCTTTCCCTCTGCCACTGGATCTCTAAATGGACATTTAACCCAAAAACACTATTTCACCTTCTTTTGCACTGCTTATTTAATTTAATTCATATTTCTTATTGTAATTCATAGTTTTTTAAAGGTATTACTGCTGCTACAAAACAACAATTTTTATGACACAATCCACTGAAGTTGTTGTGGCTTACAGAAATGCACAATTCTTGGGCTGATTAAGATAAAACCTGAAAATAATTCATTATCCACCTTTCTCTAACTTCCGCTAAGGCCCCACCTCCCCCTCGTACCCCATCTGTTACTTATTTTTATGCACACATTCTTTCTCTCACTCTCCTTTTTCTTCCTCTGTCCCTCTGAGTATACCTCTTGCCCATCCTCTGGGTCCCCCCCCACTTGTCTTTCTTCCCGGACCTCCTATCCTATGATCCTCTCGTATCCCCTTTTGCCTATCACCTGTCCAGCTCTTGGCTCTATCCCTCCCCCTCCTGTCTTCTCCTATCATTTTGGATCTCCCCCCCTCCCCCTCCAACTTTCAAATCCCTTACTCACTCTTCCTTCAGTTAGTCCTGACGAAGGGTCTCGGCCTGAAACGTCGACTGCACCTCTTCCTACAGATGCTGCTTGGCCTGCTGCGTTCACCAGCAACTTTGATGTGTGTTGCTTCGTTATCCACCTTCCTGTTTAGTAACTTATTTGAATAGCAGCATATGATCAGTTCCTAGAAAATGTTTTTAGATTCACTGCATGAAAAGCTGTAAGGTGATAACATTTACCCTGAAATATAAGTCACCATGGTTCACTAACCCAACATCACAATGGTGTTTACACTGACAAATGCAACATGCCAATTCTACAAGGTCCTTCCCTTATGCCATGGATCAGAGTTATATGCACATGTTCAAAAGAAATGTGGTAAAACAGGCTGCAGAAACAATAAAAATTAACCAATCTTTTTCTTTCGAATGGCAAAAGCCATACCATCTATTTCTGTCATTTTCTTTTTAATTATAATTGATGTGCCCTTACAGAACAACTCAAAAATAGATCAAGTTTGATTTTCCCAGTTGAAAAGAAAATGCTTGAGCTTGTGATGCCAAGCAACTGCTGTGTCTAATGAATGGTTGTTCAGTCTTTACGCTGTCTTCCATTTTGCAATACGAATCCTACTTTGATTCAGATCAAACTACCTAACTTTGATTCAGATTATATCAATTACTCTCTGTACTCATAACTAAAATTATACAGATTTTGATTTTTTAATAAGCTGCTTTTGAATATAGTAATTACTTTGCCCCTAATTCTATCATATAGACTGGAATGAGAAGACCCAAACTAATGTGACACTCTACATAGAGGTGAAAAGCAAAAGAAATACATCACCTTCAGCTATTCAAAGTCATGAACTAATCATGGAAATGCAAGTTCTGCAGTAAGTGTTCCCACTCTCTTTAATAAAAACACCAGTAAAACAAGGATTATTTCCTTTCAATGGATCTTGTCCCCAGATAGGATTATGAAAATCAATATATTCAATGAGTTCATTATGTAATCAATTGTCAGGAATGGCACATACCAGGTTACGGGGGTGGTTATATGGTTTCTAAGATTGTTGTAATGGGAATTTGTTCAAACAATGTTGTGTTAACACCTGATACATGGGATCAATTGCCATCATTGAAAAAAGGCCTAGATCAGCAGACAAAGTGATACAGTAATTAGACGATTCATGTTAAATGTGTTAACGCCGGGATAGAATCCACTCACACTGAAAAAATCAATTCAGATGCTGAATCCATCAAGACCGACAGAAGGGAAGGCCACACTGCTTCCTGCTACTCACAAATAAAAGGCCAACGACATGAGGTGGTAACTCATCTTCCATCATTCACATGACAGTACTGGATGCCCATTGTACTTTATTTATTATTGACTCACAAATGGTGATGAATTTCTATCCTGTGGTGTTTGTTAAGTAGAAGCAAAGAGCTGATTTTAAATATGTTGACGAACACCGTGATTTATTATTCTGCTTCTTTAATTGTTTCAGAATCATCAGCATTCACTGTTTTTTCTTCAATTGATAGTATGATATTCAGTAAAGAGTTGACAAATTTGTGTACAAGGTAAAACATGCAAACTGAGATAGCATGGCAGAGAAATTACAGTTTGAAATACTTCAGAAATACCATCATCATCTAAATTGTAAATGCGATTTTGGTTGTTAATCAAATGGTGAACTAAAGAGGACTAAATTGACAACAATAAAACATTTGCTCCACTTTACATTTTCTCCAGAAGGAATGTAATCTGCAACATGAACAAGGCAATCTATTATTCTGCTTCCCCGTTGTCAACATTCTCCTTATTGTATGGAAGGTTTTGAATCTCACTACAAAGGGCTCCAAGGATACCCGCAATCAACCAGGACCAATTATTCTTCATTTATGCAGGCAGGCAGCCCTATTGGCTGACTATTTAACTGTGAAGGACTTAGAAACAAAGACCATCTTGTCCTCACCCTTCATCCACATACTTCTAACAGCAAACGTCATTATATAAAGCAGCAGGAAGTCATCCATGTGAAAATGCAGCAATAAATTATGTCTGGAAGCTCACTTGATACATATTTAGCACCTACTATATGTTTCAGTTAAAAGAGGAAGGTGTTTAAAAATACAAGGACATTATAAAGATTAATTATGAAAATAAATTATAAATATAATTGTTCCAATAGTAGGAAATAAATATAAACTGAATTAATGTTGCTTTTCCCAATAAATTTATGATTAAGTGCACAGAATATTAAGTACATGAAGCAGAAAGACTTCCTAATTGTTATACCATAATGAGACAAATAGAATACACCTCTCTGCTGAAGGATTAGGAATCTGTTTCAGACATGACTAATTTCAGTATGTTTTTTTTTCACTTTGCTGAGTTCCACCAATGGTCAGATCATTAAATTCTCAGTAAATGTGTAGTTCGCTCAATTGGATAATTCTGCATATGATAGATATGCAACACACACAAAATGCTGGTGGAACGTAGCAGGCCAGGCAGCATCAATAGGAAGAAGTACAGTCGACGTCTCGGCTCGAAATGTTGACTGTACTTCTTCCTATTGATGCTGCCTGGCCCGCTGCGTTCCACTAGCATTCTGTGTGTGTTGCTTGAATTTCCAGCATCTGCAGATTTTCTGATAGATATGCAACGAAGCAAAGTCCAGCTTATACAAACTCAGTAACTTTATGATTACTGTTCAATTGAAATACAAAAAGATCTAATAAATGTACATATTTCCTTTGAAAAATACATTGGATGTTTATATTAAAATAGCTAGATGTCCAGTTTTCTGACCCTTTCATCTTAGGTTGTTTAAATTATATGAAGTGCATTTGTTGACATTATCATAGTAAAACATTATTAATAGCCAAACATACTGCAGCTAATTTTCCTGAAGCTGGTTCTTCATTTCTCAAAAACAATAATATGATTTTTGTTCTTAGCAATCAATTCATAACTTCCTCAAGTTGCCTGCAATTTATTATGTAGAAAACCAAAAGTTTTTTAGGGTAAACCACCAACTTTTTTTCATCGGGCTAGCAGCCCAAAACGTATCATGTCTTAACATGAGTTAACTGCCTTTACGCAATCAACCAACTTGATACTTGACCAGAAAATCAAACTCTATGTTCTGCAGGGTGTCTTCAACCACCCACTCGAGTGATATTGATATGTGGGAAAACACAGAGACTAGGGAATATTTGTGTTGAGTGAAAAACCTTACTTATATCCCTCCAGCATGACTTCCAGAAAATAAAGACCATAATGAAAGGTCAAAACTGTTCAGTGAGCATTTATTTGTTAAAAGATTATGAACATCACTGGCAATGTCAGCATTTACTGGCCACCCCTAAATCCCTGAACTTAGGAGCCAGTTAAAGGTCAAACACATTGGTGTATCTGGAGTCATACATTGGCCAAACAAGGTAAGGGAAGCAGATTTCCTTCCCTTGAGTATATCCACAAACCAGATGGGTTTATGTAACAATCCTGTAACTTCATGATTACTGTCACTCAAACTAACTTTAGTTTTTACATTTCCATAGTTTATACAATTACTTAAATTTAAATTCCTTACCTGTAATTGTGAGATTCAAAGTAATTTCTCTGGATCAATAATTCATGCAGCTAATCTAGTCATTTAACCTAAATGCTACCATACTCCTAAATAAATTGAATTTTATTCCTGTGGCAGTAAGCAATAAATACCAAACAGGAAACAGTACAGAGTTACAAAAGGAAAGAAAAAACTGAAGCAAAATCACAGCAATCCAGCTTGTTAACCAATCCTCTGACAGATAATTTTGCTGACACTCACAGCAAAATCCCACCATCTTGCCCATGAAACTCCTCAATGACCTTCCTTAAAAACAACTGCAACTTTAAACTCATCTCTGGCTTCATGCCGGGTACAGGTGTCGATTACAACCAACGTTTCGATGACAAACTTTGCCATCTTCTTCAGGATAATGCCCAGAGTTCGTCATCGAAACGTCGATTATAATCGATACCTGTACCTAGCCTGAAGCCCGATGAGAATTTATTCATCATATACACCAGGAAAGCACTAGATCCTTTTTTTTGAAACTGCAAGTTTGTCACTTTTTTTAAAGCAATTGTCTCTAAAGGCTGACAAAACTTTTTTTTCATATAAACCATTACAAGTCTATGGAAATTGGATGAAAATTTGTGACAACACAGTCATCTTGCAAAATATTGATTGGTAAACACAGAGGTTCTACAGATGCTGGAACTGGAACAACACAAAAAAAAAAGTGGAGGAACTCGGTAAGTCAGACAGTACCTATGGAGGGGAATAAATATTCAACATTTCAGGCCAAGACACTTCATCAGGACTGGAAAGGAAAGAGGTAGTATTAGACAGCACCTCAGCCTTAGTGCATTAGGAGAACCAACTAAGGATATGTTTTCCTTGAACGAACAATTCACATGGTGGAAAAAGCTTCCAATGATTACATAGCAACACTCAAGGTGCACAGAATAGATTGGCTGCATTTGTACTTCTCAGTAGAGTTTAAGTTTTAATTTAATTTTTTTTTAATCCACAGAACAGGAATAGACAAGATAATAATATGTTTGTTAATTATTTTTATGTGAAATTTATCAGAAAATTATAAGATAGAATGTATCATACCTTAATACACAGGAAAAAAGTCCACTATCCTGCAGTTCTGTTGGACGAAACCAAATAGAGTCTTCCTCTTTGCTCATTCTAATTCCATCAAATGGTATGGGCTCTTCAAAGTCCCCATGGCCATTACTTTTGTACCACATCAAGCTCAGTCCTGAACTCTGAGCTAAGGTGTAGTTCGCCCTGATGTATCCGTAAAATAATGCACACTTCACTCGAACTGGTTCTCCCATAAGCACTTGATACTTCTTGTAATCCACGGACCAATCAGTACATCCATCAGCTGACAAAAATAAATTTCAAAAATTGTTAGAATTGAACCAGATGGCATTTTATTTCATCTTCATGCAACTTCACTAAATTGTAAAACTCAATAAAGCAGACTTATGCAATGTAATAATTATATAATGTCATCAGGAAAATCAATACATTGGTAAACTAAAGTCATCTTAGCCTTCAAAGTGGGCGACTTTGCCCAGCCAGAATACCTTCAATCAAACATAAACTCTATGTAAATATGATTGAGTCAAAACATTCACCATCAGTAATCTAGTAATTTGTTTAAATCAATATGATCCTTATTATCGTCCTTCATAACAGGAAGACAAAGGTTCGATGTCCTGAGGGGCAAGAAAGAGAGGAGGCATATGCATTCAAAATGGAGGACTTACAAAAGAACGATGGATAAATGCATTTAAACAAGCAACATAAGCTGGGAAAAAAGAAAGTAACTTTAAAATGAATAACGTGTTCCCTTTTCCAGATAGGGTCTGTATCAACTGGAAAAACTGGCACTTAATGTCCATTACCAACTGACCCATTGCCACCTATAACATTAATATGCTTTCTTTACTTCCCACTGATATTATCTATTATGTCGAATATTTGCAGCATTCATTTTTATTTCTAATTTCTAACAACTACAGAGTTCTGTTTCTCACAATTCCAACATGTTTCTCCTCTCTCCAACTGCCATCACATACCTTGCTCTTTTTACACTCCCCCCTCAGGAAGATCAGCCAGCATTTATTTCTTTACTTCTCTCACGTGGACAACATCAGTCTGCACATTCTCCCAGATATATGTTCTCCTTACAACTAAACTCATGCTCGTTTTCTCATTTTCACATGCCTGGGTGAATGGGGAAAATGAGCTTTCAGCTCCTTCCCCCTCCGCAGATTAAGCCTGGCCTGCTGATTACCCTCAACATCCACCCCTCCCCCCAACCTTTATTTGGGTTTTCCAGCATGAGCAGTCTTTCGCTTTTCAAACACTTACCAGTCCAGCTTTGAAGACCTAGAAGAACCAATTCTCAAATTGTCACCCCTTTTCACCTTCTGCCATAAAAGATCATTCTCTTCATTAAGTAAATGCAACATATCAGTCAGTGAGGTCGCTTGAGTTTATTTGTTTATTTAAATTCTTCTAGTGTCTTCCTTCCATTTGTGTAGTTATTTGATTTTACGTCAGTAACTATCATTTTCTCCTGTAACAAACCTGGGCAGTGGAATATGCGGTGACACCTGCAGACTGCCCCCATCACATCATTAGGTTGTGTTGATTGTTCACGCAAATGACACATTTCACTGTCAGTTTCGATGTACATGTGATGAATAAATGACTCTGAATCTGAACCTTGTTACACGTATTACCAAAGATGAACTAATACCTGCTTTTGTTAGTTGAAGTGAATATGATTATTTAAAGCAACTTCTACTTTGCTAGATATTATGGGAGTGGGTGAGATTATTTGACAGTTTGGAATTTGGTTGATCGCTGAGTTTGGCAAAATGTTTGCAGATGTTTCAGCTCCAATTGAGAAGCCCTCATCAGTGCACAGTTGAGGCTGTTGGCCCCTCAGAACACTGGCTTACATACTCCTCCGGAGACCAAATTGGTATTGATTAGGCATTGTGATCGGGTTGGCCGGTTCAAAACACTGCAAATAGTTTAGCAGTAGAAGATTCTGATTGGTCAGCCTCTGGGAGGCACCATTGGATGGGTTTGCTTCAGTGTCCAGATCCCAAGATTGCTGTTGATTTGTTGATTGTTGATGTTGTTGTTTCTCTTTCCTTCATAAGTGTCATATATTGGATCTATGTCGCTGTGTTTGTCGATGGATCTTTCTGCAGAGAATCACACTTCAAAAAGTTCTTGTTATTTTCTTGGTCTTGCTTGAGTCAAGACTCTGGCTGTTGTCCAGTCAAAATGGAGTCCTACTTTGTCTTTGTGAGCTGATACTACTGAGTGTGGGTCATGCCTTCTGCTTGTGTAACCTGTTCAATAGTCTTCTATCTGTTTGACCAAAATGGTACTTGTTGCAGTCACTACACTGGATTTTGCAGATAACATTTGTTCTTTCAGTCACATTTTGTTGTGTTTTGAGTTTCAACTCTACAGAAGGATCCATCAGCAAACACATCATCATAGATCCGCTATATAAATCCTTATGAAGGGAAGAGAAAGAACGACATCAATAATCAGCAAGTTGCCTATAATCTCAGAATCTTGACAGCAAAGTAAACACTTCCAATGGACCTCCCTCGAAGCTAGCCAATCAGAATTTTCTACTGCTAAACTGTTCACAGTGTTTTGAACCAGCCAACCTGGTCAGAACATCTAATCAGTATCCATTTGGGCTCCAGAAGAATATATAAGTTGGCATTCTGAGGAGACGACACCCTCAACTGTGAACTGATGATGGCTTCTCAACTGGAGCCAAAATGTCTGCAAATATTTTTCCAAGTTTGGTGATCAGCCAAACTTCCAAATAGCCAACCGAGCTACCGATATTCAGCAATATTATTTGAAAGTTCTTTGAAAACTTAAAAGAGTGCCTGATAGCTTCATGAGATGCTCTACTGCCACCACAAGCTCTATAAAGTATGGCTATGACTATGACTATGACTGATAATAAATAGAAACATGGAAAAGTAGTGGCTGTGATGGTAGAACTGAAGCAGAATGTGGAACAAGCTGAAGAGCAACTCTTACTGCTATAGGGATAGGAACTTGTCAAGGTTCTTTCAATCTCGTCACTCCCATACCATGCTCCATTTTCAGCAGGGGTTGCTCTCTCTGTGATTACCTTGTCCATTCGCTCCTCCCCAATAACCTCCTTCCTGGCACTTATCCCTGCAAGTGGCTGAAGTGCTACAGCTGCCCCTACACCTCCTCCCTCGCCTCCATTCAGGGCCCCAAATAGGTCCCAGGTGAGGCAACACTTCACCTGCAAATCTGCTGAGGTCGTCTACTGTATCCAGTACTCCTGACACAGATTCCTCGACTTAGGTGAGAACTGACATAGATTGGGGGACCACTTTATTAAGTACCTTCGCTCTGTCCACAAAAAAAAAAGTTTTTTCTGGTGGCCAATCCTTTTAATTCCTATCCCCATTCCTGTTCCTACATGTCCGTCCATGGCCTCCTCTACTGTCATAATGAGACCACTCTCAGGTTGGAGAAACATCACCTCCTATTCCGTTTGGGTAGCTTCCAATCTGACAGCATGAATACAGATATCTCCACATTACAGAAAATTTTCCCCTCCCCCTTCTTTAATTTCCCATTCCTCCCAACCCCCCCCCCACCTCTTCTCTTCTCCTCTCCTGGTTATTACCTCCTCCTGGTGCCCCTCCTCCTCTTTCTCCCATGGTCCACTCTCCTCTCCTATCAGATTCTTTCTTCTTCAGTCCTTTGTCTTTTCTGCCTAGCACCTCCCAGCTTGCTATATTATCCCCTCTCCCTCACCTGTCACCTTCTAGCTTATACTCCTTCCCTATTGCCAGCCTCTTACTCTGGATTTTTCCCTCTTCCTTTCTAGTCCTGATAAAGAGTCTCAGCTTGAAACATCAACTGTTTATTCATTTCCATCGATGCTGCCTGATCTGCTGAGTTCCTTCAGCACTTTGTGTGCTTAGCTCTGGATGTTTACCAACTGAAGAATCTCTTGTATTTAAGGCTTAAGAAATTCCAAGATCAGGGAATTGTTCAAACTGTATGAGGAAATATGAGTTCTACAGAAGAGAATTGTGCCTTTTTTGGTAAAATGAGTAACAAGTGCAGAAAAAACCAACCATTTTGCAAATAAATGCCATACATATGAACTAACTGCACATGTACCGATAGCTAAAACAACTAGAGAACAGGTTTTGTTGCTAATGAGGTCAGTGCTTTAAGAAATGTGTGTTTGTAAATGATACTAAATTCCACTGAAGGATACATCAATGTGCATGTGTGTATCTCCTAAAGACTGGATTTAACCTGTTAAAACCATTGACCCCTGCCAACAGAAGATGCAGACTCGGTTCTTCATGGTGCTGAAATTTTGCAACACAACAAGTTCAAAATGGCATACAGATTCAGATAACCAGGCATCAAATGGCTTTCCTTGTAACTTCTGGGGGCATGACTCAAAATGTGCATCAGTTAGTATTAGCTTACTGCAAATGAGTCCCAAAGACTTCAGGGAAAAGAAGTTGATGCTGAGAATGTTGTGGATGTTGGTTTGCATTAAGAAGTCAGAGTGAGTAACTGAGGACAATAATAAACACTTAGATGGTTTTCTTCAAAGAAACAGTGAATATGGAGTACTGCACTGAAAGATCAAGGTAAACTTCGAAGGAGGTAAATAAATTGCTCCTGTTGGAAATATGTGGATCCAGCTGAGTTATTGTAGTTTTTCTGAGGGCAACAACCACATATGCAGAACGAGGTCAATGTCATTGGAACATGTTTAATTGCCAAGTTCATTTGACCCTTTTCTATAAGATATGGTGATATCACATAAAGATCTAAGAGGACAAGGTACTGAATGGTTCTGAAAAAAAATCTAAAAAGGTCATACAGAGAAAACCTCAGATAATGGCTACTGCAATGGCAGATTTTGGATTTAATCAAGAAGAGTTGACCTTACAATATGCTGCATATGATCTTGGAACTATAATGTCCAATGGATAAAATTATATACATCAATATGCTTATTGCTTGACAGGAATCAGTACATTTTCCTTTGTTAATTTATCATTCCTCATCATGTCCCAACAGGATCTGGGATCACATATGGGGAAGACTATGCAGGGAAGAAACATTTACTTTTTCAAAGATTAGTGAAACTGAAGGGCTTCATACAGCTCTTAATAAATACCAGTTTCAGTTAGTTTAAAGTATTTCTGTAATACTTTTAAATGCATAACGTGGCAAAGCTTATTAATATTTGGAAGTATATTATAAAACTTGATGTCATGCCAGGATACTATTAGATGTTGTAAATATGATGTTATGTATCTCTTGAAATTGTCTTCAAGTTTAATTCTCTCCCACTCAATACTTAAGAGATAATGCATTCCCTAAATAAGCTGTGCAGAATGATTCATTGCACATATGGTTTTCTTGCTTAGAAATAGTATTTTATAATATTTACTAAATTAACTTGATAAGTATGTCAGTAATTACTGGGCTGGGAAGTCTAAAGAACACTCTTGGGTCTTTAATGAGATCTAAATATAATGTTGCTGAGACACATGAGGATTTATGGATATCTGAATTAGTTAAATAGTTTGGAGATAGCTACGAGTCTCTACTGATGAAAAATCTCCAGGAGGAATCTTGGTCAGAGGGAGTAAATACCGCTTGCTGCTGTATCTCTGATGTTATTATTGTAGATATATCCTGACACTTTCAGTAGCATATTATTAATATCAGTCCACAAGCACAGTGCCAAGCAAGGATATTGATGTGAGCTGTGTGTCATGTATAGCCCATAATAAAAGGTGCATTAAGATACTACTCCCAGGCATTTCATATATATAGTACGTAAAAATTAATGTAGTCAATAATAATTCAGTCTCCCAGAGCACTTCATCATTGTGTCATGTTGCCATAGAAATGCTGGTACCCTGCTTTAAAAGCAAATAGTAATGAGTACATTTTCTGAGAATCACTTCATAAAAAAGATAGAAAAATATGTTCATGCTAAAACTTTTGCAATAATGTCAAAAAGCAGAAACCAGCAAATTAGCAATTGTTCTAGATTTTCATCCAGCCTATCAACTACAACAGTAAATACATGCACATGATACTTTTCTTTGGTTTAACTGAACATCTTCAACTATTAAATGAAATCTCACTTCTTTGTTTCTCATTGGTTGGACAAAATCTCACTGAACAAGCATTATCTCAGCCAAGAACCTGGTAGCAACCTATCAATTAAATTAATTCAGTTAAATAAATTCTTAAACAAAAATATTGCATCAGTAATGGTGACTCATGAAGGTAGTGAATTGTCATGACCAGTTCATTGAAATCCACCATTCATAACTAATTTGCACATACACCATATGAGACTCTAAGCAATACGGTTGAATCCAAGTGTCACACTGAAATAGTTGAATACGCCAATCAGTGAAGGACAACTATGGATGATCATTAACTACTTTGCCACCACACCCATATACTGAAAATGAATTTCAATAAAGGCAGAATGGTCGTACAGTTTGAATCTGACTCTCATATTGGGTCAATGGAACAAACATTTAGAGAGTGAAGAAATGCAAAAAAAAAGATGTTCCTTTCTCCTCCAGAAGGCTCTGATTTTTTGTTGGAACATTGTTTCCAGTAATTCTTCTAGTGAGTAATCAGGTTTTACTGGACTACTGAGTTCCAGGAGACAACATGTGATCCTTCTGCCTCATCCTTTCTCGAACAGAATTGAGGGTTTCATTTGCAGTGATCAGAGGTGCAAAGCCTGGCCAATTCTGCCTTCAATCCGTATGGCTTCAAGAATAATTACTACACCTCAGCACCGCAGAGCTCAACTGACTTCTCTTCAAGAAACGAAGAGAAACTTCCTGTTCTGTCTGTAGCTTGGTGACTCATTTTCTTAACTAGCTGAGTCATGAGAAAAGTTAAATAATCATTCAAACAGAATGAGGATCAGATATTATATTTTCAGTTGTTATACTGTCAATATACCTGTAAATCCACTCCAGATTTGGAAAGACACCAGAGGATTTATTAGTAATATAGACACAGAATCCTTCTATCCCTTTAATAAGTCATGAGCAGAAAGATAATGCTTTTCTGAAAACCGTTTGATTTTCTATTTGTGCATACACAAGCAGCCTTGTGTGTAATATCTTTAGACTGGTTTCTTTTGTCAGAATCCATAGTTAATATTGTGTTGGGACACATCAACCATAACTACTTGCAACCCTATTTACTTCAATAGTGAAGAAAACATGTAAGGGAATTTTAGGACCATGAAACAAGAAATTTGTCATTTATGAAGATAAGTATTTCAAATTTTTGTCTTGTCAATAACATCAAAATAGAGAAAGGATGCAGCGAGTCAGAAATTGATTCAGGTTTGTTTCCATACCTGAGACTCCGCATAAACACAATATCTTTCTTCTCTTTAATACTCCTCAGTGAAGTAAGTGTTTGTTAACATTCTGGCAATAGTTCTTGGTGTTCAGATCTCCATTTTGGTTAGGTATCACACCCTCATCAATGTTGACAGCTGACTCCCAGGATATGAGAGTAAAGGAAAATTTCAATAATGGAATTACTTGTCACCCTGATGCATACAGACTTTTCTGCCACAGCAACAGAGTATTTGAAAGAGAGACCCACTACAGAGCTCTCAGTCTACCTGAAGGCAGATATTCCCACCTTTATATTCTCTTCAGAGTCAAGGATTATTATGGGATGAATCACAAAGCACTACAGAAATGTCATCAATGCTGCCTAGACATTTCCCTCCAAATCCACTGGCAGGACAAGTGTGAAAATGCCGATATCCACTCTCATGCCATCACACTGAGGCTTTGATAGTGTTTAGTCAGCAACATGAGTGGTGTCTGCATGCCTAAATATCTTTGAAGTAAACACTCTGTTCTTGGCTCTATCAAGGTTAGCAGGCAGACAGAAAAAAAACATTCAAGGATGTTTTGAAAGCCTCTTTGCTGCAGCATAATGTCCTGAGCAAAGTGAAAGATGTGTGACATTTGTCCTTACAGTTTTATGCTCGTGGTTGTGGTCTAGGTAGTGTGATCATGGTTACTGACATTGATTTAAAACACTCTCTTACTATTGGGTTTGCTGACTGCAAAGTTCTAAACTCAAACAAAGACTTTTAAGCCCTATTGGATATAAATAGACACGAGTAGCCTCACTAAAGGGAGATTATATGGTAACTACCCAATCTTTAAAAGACTGGTTCACTTCCCTGTTTATTCTCCACAGCATGTTTAGCTACCAACACCCACTATTAATCAGCGAGTCCCCTCTCCCTACAAAGGAGAAGATAGAAACATAGAAACATAGAAAATAGGTGCAGGAGTAGGCCATTCGGCCCTTCGAGCCTGCACCGCCATTCATTATGATCATGGCTGATCATCCAACTCAGAACCCCGCCCCAGCCTTCCCTCCATACCCCCTGACCCCCGTAGCCACAAGGGCAATATCTAACTCCCTCTTAAATATAGCCAATGAACTGGCCTCAACTGTTTCCTGTGGCAGAGAATTCCACAGATTCACCACTCTCTGTGTGAAGAAGTTTTTCCTAATCTCGGTCCTAAAAGGCTTCCCCTCTATCCTCAAACTGTGGCCCCTCGTTCTGGACTTCCCCAACATCGGGAACAATCTTCCTGCATCTAGCCTGTCCAATCCCTTTAGGATCTTATACGTTTCAATCAGATCCCCCCTCAATCTTCTAAATTCCAACGAGTACAAGCCCAGTTCATCCAGTCTTTCTTCATATGTAAGTCCTGCCATCCCAGGAATCAATCTGGTGAACCTTCTTTGTACTCCCTCTATGGCAAGGATGTCTTTCCTCAGATTAGGGGACCAAAACTGCACACAATACTCCAGGTGTGGTCTCACCAAGGCCTTGTACAACTGCAGTAGTACCTCCCTGTTCCTGTACTCGAATCCTCTCGCTATAAATGCCAGCATACCATTCGCCTTTTTCACCGCCTGCTGTACCTGCATGCCCACTTTCAATGACTGCTGTATAATGACACCCAGGTCTCGTTGCACCTCCCCTTTTCCTAATCGGCCACCATTCAGATAATAATCTGTTTTCCTATTTTTGCCACCAAAGTGGATAACTTCACATTTATCCACATTAAATTGCATCTGCCATGAATTTGCCCACTCACCCAACCTATCCAAGTCGCCCTGCATCCTCTTAGTATCCTCCTCACAGCTAACACTGCCACCCAGCTTCGTGTCATCCGCAAACTTGGAGATGCTGCATTTAATTCCCTCATCCAAGTCATTAATATATATTGTAAACAACTGGGGTCCCAGCACTGAGCCTTGCGGTACCCCACTAGTCCCCGCCTGCCATTCTGAAAAGGTCCCGTTTATTCCCACTCTTTGCTTCCTGTCTGCTAACCAACTCTCCACCCACACCAATACCTTACCCGCAATACCGTGTGCTTTAAGTTTGCACACTAATCTCCTGTGTGGGACCTTGTCAAAAGCCTTCTGAAAGATACTTCTAGCTAACAAAGTAGTTTAAAGCACTGTTCATTTATTTAAACCCACACATTCTTAAAACATTAAAAACTCACAAATGATTTCAATCTTAAGCATTTCCAAATTCTCACAGACAGATTCTGCCTTACAAATACTTCCAAATTACAAGCCATTTCTAAACTACAAAGCAGTTCTCAAAGCACAAAGGATTTCTTAAACATAAAGCATCTCTAAGACTCAAAGCATTTCTTAAACATAAAGGAGTAAGGATTTCCAAAACTCAGGTGTGATTCCTACGAACTATAACATTATACCAAACTGCAGACAAATGAATCATCTTATCACAGGAAAAGAAGTGGGAAGAATGGATTCTCATTCACCCCTTATTTCTTTCATGGCTTCTTTCTGTTCATTACTCTATTCCTAATAAGCATGAACTGCTCTCTGCATTTTTACCATTTTTCTTCCATTTGGGTGACTTCACACACACATGACATTTACTCAGATATCCTTTTAACACAAATGATCTAAAAGCATTTTTGGAGGCATAGTTATTAATGTGGTGAAGCTAACTTCTTTGATCACATAAAACTTTCAGCTATAAACACATCAGTTGTTGATATGCTAAATGATATTATCCATCTGTTCTGTAAGCTTCCTTGAACTAAGTAACTTACGAGTCAGCTTGTCTGTTTGAAACAACTAAATTAAACAACTCATTGTCTTATTCTGTATCTTTTGAGCAACAATACAGGTGTACTGAGCAAGCATCTGATTGCCACAGACAGAGTGTCTACAAAATACAAAGTTGTGTTTTTAACTTCAAGCTGAGTACTGCAACCACAATGATAAAGTTCTTTCCAAAACCTCATAGCATTTAAGTAAAAGAACTTCTCTTTTGACCACTTTTGATAATTGTAATAAGTAAAACAAAATAACTACACCTTATTTAAACTTTTATTCAATACATGCCTCTGATCAGCACAAACATATCAACAGGTTTTGACAGCAGAGAGTTATCAAATTCTCATCTGGAGTTCTAGGGGAAGACCTCAGGGAGGCCTTGTGAAACCTCATCACTAAACTTGTGAGAAATGACCACAACAATCTGAATTGCTGCCATAAATGCCGGCTGGCATGGGAAATGAATGGAGTGAGCATAGTTTATGCCTATCTCTGGTCTAGACTGATTTAATGGGCTCAAAAGTAAATGTGATGGCATGAAATTGTCATTATTAACATAAACCTTGTGATATAAAAACCTAAGCTCCTAACCCAGTGAACTAAATATACCATACAGATACCATCACATATCACATTTCCTTGATGTGAACAAGACACCTCCAGAATAATTATTCCAAAGTTAGGGCGCTGCAAAAGTTATCCAGTGTACTGACTTGAGATTTGCCTTTAGTTCCAATTCAGGAAGAGGTACACACAATTTCAGGGAGCAACAAGCTTCCCATGAAAGATACACTAAATAAGGACATATTAACATTTAGAAGAAGGCAAGTGAGCTACTAGAATGCTGGTCAATAAACAAAAGGGAAATTAAGAATGATATTTGGCAATATTAAAACAAAGCAATATAAGATTGCTCCATATTGAAATATATGCTTTCAGGAGATATTTGCATTCATACAGCAAATCCTACTTTAGAAGGATAGAAGAAGGAATTCACCAGTATTATCATTTGTTTTTTCACTTGCATTTACAACACCACATGAAATAGTTTGAGGCAATATAAATTGTTCTCATGTTGAATAGGCACAGCTTTATTCAAAAGTAAACTTGTGAGGGCAGAACAAGTGGAGAAGTTTGCACCCTGGTTCACTAATTGACAGACAATAGTTTTCATGGATGCTCCTGTGAAAAAAAATGCAGCAGAAGACTGAGCTTAATGGTACAAAGAAAATTGTCAAGAGAGTCCAGACAACAGGGCTATTGGCAGTTTCAATGCTATCTTTATTGGCAACATGGAGAGGATGCAGAGCAGCCTGCACTGAAGAATGGCTTTTTCCGAAAGGGATCACTTCTGTTTAAAATGCCATTGGAACACAAGCACATTACCAAACTCCAGGCTTGCTGTTTGAAACACAAAGAAGCAGTGATGGCAGAAATGTACCAGTAAATGGTTGGTTGCCCAGCTTCCTTAAAGGCTGAAAACTTGGAAGTCCTGGAGAAGATGGACTAAACCCTGACTTTGTCTGAAGACCATTCTACCATGAAAGCATAATCCAAGTTATGTGAGTGGAATTTAACTTTTAAATTAATTGCATAATTCACAGCCTTTTCTCCAGGCAACAAACAAAAAAGAACTTTATTGGCAGAATCTTATAACTTTTGTGTTTATATTTGAAAGTTCTCAAATCAAATCAAATTGAAATTATCTAAGTATATACACCACATACAAATTTGAGATTCATCCAACACTGTTTTAGAAGAATTTGAACAAAGAGAACTGCAATAGGAGTGGAAGATCCGCTATCATTATATAATTCTGCCGCCCCCCCCCCCCATGTGGTCCAAAATTATTTAAAAATATTACAAACAGAATTTGGTGTCATTTTCATTCTTAAGTTCACGTTCTTAAATAGTTCATGTTCTTAAACAAAGTTAGTTCCAGCCAAAAAGCCCATTTGCAGATAGGTGCATGTGTATAATACATAATATGTGTTCATTTAAAATCACCCGTTATCACAATTAAATGCTTATTTATTCCACATGGAAATGGCAAATCTGCTTCTCTTCAGTCCCAGATCTATGGTTTAAGTAAATGTACATTTTCTTAAGGAGTCTCTGTATTTATAAAACAAAACACTTTCATAGTTTACTTGCATGTGGCCATATATGTTAAAAGGCCTAAACAGATTAGATATGGCGAAATTATTTCCCATGGTCGGGGATGCTAGGACAAGAGGGCACAACTTCAGGGTTGAAGGACGTCATTTAGAACTGAGATACAGAGAAATTACTTTAGTCAAAGCATGGTAAATTTGTGGAATTTGTTGCCACGAGCGGCTGTGGAGGCCAAGTCATTGGGTGTATTTAAGGCAGAGATAGATAGGTTCTTGATTAGCCAGGGCATCAAAGGGTATGGGAGAAGGCAGGGCAATGAGGATGACTGGAAGAATCAGATCAGCCCATGTTTGAATGGCAGAGCAGACTTGATAGGCCAAATAGCCTACTTCTGCTCCTATATCTTATGGTCTTAAGTGGTGGGGATGGAGTGTTTATTTTCAAGTTTGATGGGGAGTGAACTGATTATGCACCCTGCCTAATCCTCTTCCTTTTTGACTCAAATGAAAGGAAAATGGTGTAGCTGAGTCACATCTTCCTGTCACAAATGAAGCTGAAAATTACACCCTATGTAAATCATGTTGAAATGTAGTTGAGTTTAAATGGCATTTTTTTGTTATCAATAACTGGGGTGAAACATTCAATTTTCTACCACGTTTCAATGAAGTTTATCAGTTTATTTGGAAGGGATTAATGTCACTATTAGAACAGCCGGGAATGAGGCTTGACATGTTTAACATAATTTTTTTCTTACTAATCATGAGATAGCTTTGATGTGCTTTATCGTGACATTAAAAATGTTAGTTGCAATTAATTGCAGTTTTAAATTCATAGTTGTTCAGTAAATGCATGGTGATATATTTGAATGCTTTCTACATTGGAATATTAATCCATGAGTCCCTTCTGCAGGTGATCTGGATGATGAGTTTTGTGTGTAGTTCTGGTCACCACACTAGAGGAAGGACATGGCGATTTGGAAAAGGTGCAGAAGAGGTTTATCAGGATGTTGCCTGGATTGGAGAGTATTATCAAGAAGGAGACTTGGACAAACTTGGGTTGCTTTCTCTGAAGTATCAGAGGCTAAGAAGTGCCCTGACAGAAGATAATAAAATTATGAGAGACATAAATAGAGTAAGCAGCCAGAATCTTTCCCCCTCTGGAGTGGAAACGATGGCGAAAGGGAAAAGTTTAAATGAAATCACTGAGGCAAGTTATATTCACAGTAGACGTAGAGTGGCAGATGCCTGGAACACACTGCCAGTGGAAGTAGCTCAATAGCAATATTTAAGAGGCATTTAGACAAAAATAGGTCTCCTGAAGAGGCATAAGCAGATAGGGAATAGACTGAATAGGTTGGTTCAGTAACTGCCTGTCAGAACCACCAGATGATCCCAAATGACAAGCTCAATAATTTCTCCCATGAATGGCTGTCTCATCCTATTTTGGTAAGGCTGTTAGTTAATGTTAGTATACCTGGGATGTTCCAGAGGCAGGAATGTTTGTAATGGGATTAATCCTCCGATTTGTTGATTTTAACTTGCAGACGCTCCGTTCAATTATAGTTTGACAGGTTCAGAGGTACAGACCAAGGATTCAAGAATACAATGTGTTCAGTCTTGATAATAATGATGCCTTGGATCCAGCCAGACCCTAAGCAGGAACTAGAGCAGTGAGTTAGCTATGAGTGCTCATTGAACAACTCCAGCATGGTATGGATAAAGGGACAATTTACTTCATCCAAAGAAATCCACAACATGTTCACTTTGGACATGAAATGTGTGAAAATGGAGGATCCCAATATCTATTACTAATGCAACAAGTGGCAAGTCATGGCACCAGATACATCAATTCTCTTGTACACATGGACAGACGAAGGATGTGGACTCACTGATAATCACTTTAGTCTCACCAACTTCTCTCATTTGCCCACTAAGACACTAGAGAATGACCAAAATGCTCCATTAAGTTAAAGAACCTGGAGTAAACCTGGAAACCTGCCTTAACGACTTTCATCCAGCAGCACTTACACCACTGTGATGAAGTGCTTTGAGAGGCTGGCAATGAAACATCAATTCCTGCCTGAGAAGCGACTTGGATCCACTCCAATTTTCCTTCTGGCACAACAGGTTCACAGCAGAAGCATTTTTCACTGGCTCTTTACTCAACCTTGAAACACCTGGACAGTGAAGATGCATACATCAGGATGATATTTATTGACTACAACTCAGTATTCAAAACTATCATCCCCTCAAAACTAATCAATGAACTTCAAGACCTTGGCCTCAATACCTCCTTATGCAATCGGATCCTGGATTTCCTCACTTGCAGACCCCAGTCAGTTCAGATGAACAACAACATCTCCTCCATGATCTCCATCAGCACAGGTGCACCACAAGGCTGGGTGCCAAGCATCCTGCACTATTCGCTTTTTACTTATGGCTTTGAAGCTAAGCAACGGCCAACTCAAATCGGGTTTAATTATCATTCAAGCCATACATAGATACAGCTGAATCAGACACTGTTCCTCTGGGGCCAAGTTGCAAATCATTCAAAAAAGTGAATAACAAATTCAAAGAAAAATATTCACTTGAAAAAAAACATATATATAGTCCAAGACCCCAAGCAACAATGTCTGGCAATCAATGGTACAGTCTCCCGGCAGTGTATAGAAGCATGCAATCCAGCCTGTCATTCCACCATTCAAACACAGGAGGGCAGCTCCAATGCCATATTTAAATTTGCTGATGACACCACTGTCATTGCCCAAATCAAAGGTGGTGACAAATGAGCATAAATGAGGGAGATTGAAAGTCTGACTGAGTGGTGCCACAACAACAAGCTCTCACTCAATGTCAGCCAGACTAAGGAGCTGATTATTGGCGACAAGAGAAGGAAACCAGAGGCCCATGGGCCAGTACTCATTGGGGGATCAGAGGTGGAGAGGGTCAACAACTAAATTCCGTGGTGTTATCATTTCAGAGGATTTGTTTTGGGACAGCATGTAAGTGCAATTATGAAGAAAGCACAGCAGTGTCTCTACTTCCTTAGAAGTTTGCGAAGAATCAGCACGTCATCTAAAACTTTGACAAACTTCTGCAGATGTGTGGTGGAGAGTATATTGACTGGTTGCATCATGGCCTAGTATGGAAACACTGACGCCTTTGAATGGAAAATCCTCCAAAAAAATAATGGATATGGCCCACTCCCTCATGGTTAAAGCCCTCCCCACCATTGAGCAATTCTATATGAAGCACAGTCGCAGGAAAGCAACATCCATCATCAAGGACTCCCACCATCTAGGCCAAGCTCTCTCCTCACTGCTGCCACCTGGAAGAAGGTAAGGGGCCTCAGGACTTACACCACCTGGTTCAGGAAAAGTTATTAGCCCTCAACCATCAGGCTCTTGAACTTGTGGGAAAAACTTCACTCGCCTCATAATTGAACTGTTCCCACAAACTATGGACTCACTTTCAAGCACTCTTCATCTCATGTTCTTGATATTTATTGCTTATTTATTCATTGTTATTATTTATTTTTTCTTTGTACTTGAATAGTTTACTGTCTTTTGCACTTCGGTGGTTTGTCCGTCCTCTTGGGTACAGTCTTTCATCAATTCTATTATGTTTCTTGGATTTACTGAGTACGTCCACAAGAAAACAAATCTTGGGGCTGTACATGGTGACACATATGTACTTTGATTATAAATTTACTTTGAACTTAGAAATTGCATTTCCATTTTGTTATTATACCCGTGCAGCAGGCCCATTCCAGCAAATTTCACATTGTGATTTTACAAACCAGATAGCAGAGACGGTCACACAAAAAATATTTTAAAGTCAATACCTATCAATATTACATCACTTTTAATAATGATAAAAAGCAAAAAAAATGAAATTAATTGTGCTTTCCCTTTACATTCTATCTTCAGAAGGACTCATAGATATTTGAATTAATGTATCATCCTCTCAGACCTGTTCCTTGCTTTTCCCCACCAATGAATTTTGTTTCATCTGGGGTCTCTCTAATGTGGTCTTCTTCCTCACTGCATTGTCACCTTTCATTGGCAACAGAACTGCAGAACCTCTATGGTACTGGGGTCTTCCAGAATCTTATTCCACTTCTGGTTTGTTTTTTTTTCCCATGAATAAGTTCTGCACATTCATCCAAGTTCTGCAGCTGGAACCATTGCTCATGATGTAATGATGTACTTTCTCCAGTCCAGCTGCTTGGTTCTGTTACCAAGTATAAGTGTGATTCCTTTTGGTTGACTGCAATATAACCTGATGCCCTATCTCTCTTGTTTCTCTGGGTTCACTGCCTTCAGAGATCATCTGTCAAGTAGGTTCAGTCAAAGGCTGTTATACATTGTCCAGCATATAATTCATTGGCTTTTACTGTACAGCCTAGTGATCGATGGCTTACACCTTGATCCTAAATCAAATTGAAATGTCACAATTTGCCCTTTAATAAACATCTTGGTGTGATACATTTGGTGGTGCTTCATCCACTACCCTAATTTGGTTTAGCATCAGGAACACTGTATTCACTGACAGTTTGAATGTGACCATACGTGGCTCAACTCATCTATTTTCTTGATGTCTAAATACGAGGGGTGATTGATAAGTTCATGGCCTAGGGTAGAAGGAGATGAGTTATTAACTTCAAATTTTCTGCATTTTCACTCAGAGAGTTGAACTGCATGTGTATGTAACAAGAGCTGTATAACTCATCTCCTTCTACTGTAGGCCACAAACTTATCAATCACCCCTGCTGTGGACTACCTGGAGGTCCAAGATGCTCTCGTTACATACACGTACAGTTCAACTCTTTGAGTGATAATGCAGAAAGTTTGAAGTTAATAACACATCTCCTTCTACCTTAGGCCACGAACTGGTCAATAATCCCTGCTGTGGACCACTTCTACAAAGAAGGGATCTATATGCTCCACAACTGCTGGACTAAGTGTGTACACGTAGGAGGGGACTATGTTGAAAAATAAATGTGCTAGGTTTTCTAAAATTGAGTCCTTCTACCTTAGACCATGAACTTATCAATTATCCCTTGTACATTGTGCACTGTTTGTGAGGATGATTTTCCAGTCTACATTGCCAACACTTTTCCCTGTAAGCAGGCAGTTTGCTGTATCAGTCAGGATGATCCCAAGCATAACATCCTTTACCCTTAGTACATCCCTTGTTTGCCTTTCTACCAAAAAAAAATCTGATGAATGAGTCATTCAAATCTTCAAAACTGTAATTATTAGTTTGAGACAATGGAAAGAATCAAAGAACTTCCCTGACTGAATGTATGTAAGGAGCTACTAACATAAGGTGTTTCATTTCTTGGTTATTTGTAGTGTATTTGGAATGCACTTAATGCATGTTCCAGAATCTCATTTGAAAATTTGATAGCATGGTACAATCTCTCCTCTTGTAACTATCTGTGTTCTAATTTATCTCTCATGGACAACCCAATATAAATGGACTAAACTGCATGTCACACTCACCATCTGCACTGAGCTGCAGCTGCACTAAATGTTTGCAGCCACACAGCTCTCAACTCCCTGCTGCTCTTGCTGCCATGCCCATGTGAAGCACAGCTTGCTACAGAGGCTGTGTGCAGTAGCTGTACAGACTTCACCAAACCATCTTCTGTTAATCATATTTGGAAACAGATGAAAAAATGATGATAACATTTTAAAGTTGAAAAAACAAATAAAACGTATTCAGAGACAAGCGAGGTTATTATCGATTAATTGCAAACATAATTATATATTCAAATAGAAGGAAAAAAAATCAGAAAAAATACATGGACATACTTAATTGAAGGTTAGCCATCTCATTCTCATGAATATGCTGCACCAGATGCATCAGATATAACTGGTACAAAGCTAAGGGGTATAGGCTCCCTTACTTCAGTACCTTATGGATTCTATGCTAAGCTCAGAAACAAAACTGACAGGCAAGATGTTCAAAGTAAGTTTATTAACAAAGTATGTACAGTATATGTTACCATACACTACCTTGATAATCATTTTCTTGTGGGAATTTACAGGAAAAAAGACATACAATAAAATTTTATGAAAATCATGGTAAGCAGACAAGGACTGACAAACAACTAATATGCAAAAGGAAAGCAGCAATTGAAATAATACTGAGAAAGTGATTTATAAAGAGTCCTCGAAAATGAGTATCCATGTTGTAGAATCAGTTCAGAGCTGCAGTAAGTTATCCACACCGGTTCAGGAGCCTGGTGTTTGTAGGGAAATAACTGTTCCTGAACTTGGTGGGTGGGACCTATGACTTCTGTACCTTCTGCCTGATGGTAGCAGTGGAAAAAGGGCATGACCTGGATGGTGGGGTCTTTGTTAATGGATACTGCTTTCATGTACGACCGATCCGGGCAAAACTATTCAAGAGTGCAGAAGGCTTTGCCTGTGGACTGGGCTCCATCCACCATTTTCTGTAGCCTTTTCATTCCCGAGCCTTAGTGTTTTCATATCAGACTGTGATGTAATCAGTTAGGATATTCAACACTGTGCATCAATAGTGTCAAAATTTTGGTGACATTCCAAATTTAGGCAAACATCTAAGATTGTACAAGTGCTGTTGTGCCTTCTCAGTGATGACACGTATGTGCTGGTCCCAACATAGATCCGCTGATATGATAACACCAAGGTAATGAAAACTACTGAACCATTCTACCTCTATTTCCCTAATAAGGACTGGCTCATGGACCTCTGGCTTCTTCCTCCTGTAGCCAATAATCAGCTCTGTGGTTTTGCTGACACTGAGTGAGATGTTGTTGTTGAGGCACCACTCAACCAAATTTCAATCTTCCTCTTGCAAAAAGTTATGTTGGCACGTGGCCAAGAGGTTAAGGCGTTCGTCTAGTGATTTGAAGGTCGCTAGTTCGAGCCTTGGCTGAGGCAGCATGTGTGTCCTCGGGCAAGGCACTTAACCACACATTGCTCTGCGACGACACCGATGCCAATCTGTATGGGTCCTAATGCCCTTCCCTTGGACATCGGTGGCATGGAGAGGGGAGAATTGCAGCATGGGCAACTGCTGGTCTTCCATACAACCTTGCCCAGGCCTGCGCCCTGGAAACCTTCCAAGGCGCAAATCCATGGTCTTATGAGACCAGCGGATGCCTATTAAAAAGTTATAAGACATAGGAGGAGAATTAGGCCATTCCATTCAGCTGATCAATTCTGCTCTGCCATCTATCAAGGCTGAGTTATTATCCTTCTGAACCCCATTCTCCTTCCTCCTCCCCAACACCTTTGACACCCTTATTAATCAAGAACCTTTCATCCTCTGCTTTAACTATATCCAATGAGTTGGCCTCCTCAGCAGCCTGTGGCAATAAACTCCACAGATTCAACACCATCTGGCTAAAGAAATCCCTCTTCATTTCTGTTCTAAAGGGACACCCTTCTATGCTGAGACTGCGCCCTCTGGTCTGAGATTCTCTCACTATAGGAAACATCCTCTCCATTTCCACTCTATCTAGGCCTTTCAATATCCGACAGTATTGAATGCAATCCCCCCTCATTCTTCAGAACTCCAGCAAGAACTGGCCCAGAGCCATCAAACACTCCTCATACATTAATCCTTTCATTCTCCTAAACCTCCTCTGGTTTCTCTCCAATATCAGCACATCTTTTCTTGGATAAGGGGCCTAAAACTGCTCACAATACACCAAGTGCTGTTTGACTAATGTCTTATAAAGCCTCAGCATTACATCCTTGCTTTTATATTCTAGTTCTCTCAAAATGAATGTTCACATTGCATTTGCCTTCCTTACCACCAACTCAACCTTAAAGTTGACTTTCAGTGAATCCTCCATGAGGATTCCCAAGTCCCTTTGCACCTCTGATTTCTAAATTTGCTCCCCATTTATAAAATAGTATCCACTGTAATTCCTTCTACAAAAGAGCATGACCAGACTCTTCACAATATTAATTTTCAATATAATTTTAATTACAATTGAATTAATAATAATTTAAATTTAATTTAAAATACAAATTTTCTCTCTATTCATTCATGTCAGCTTCTGCATCCACATCTTCATAAAACTATTATAATATGAAGCCAAAAGCAAGAGATATCATTCTTTGACTGTTACTGACTGCACTGCACTGGGAATTTCACTTTCTCCAAAGATTGCAGCACCTTCCATGTATTTGCATACTGCAAGATCAAATGCATGTGTGACGTTATCCCAAGTTTTCAATGAAATTGAATGTCTCAATAAACGTTTTCCTTTTACAAAGATATGAAGGCATATGTGAGGCAGAATGGACTGAAGTCAGGAATGTAACTGTATGTTTTATCATTTTTCCATTCATTTCACATTGGCTCCAGCTACTGTGGGATTTATTTTAAGTCAAGATGATTATTTATCTTCAATTCTCCAATGGATTTAATTTAGGAATATATACTCTTGGTCACCTCCAATGATAAGTATGGTATACATGGACCATAAGAACTAGGTTGTAAATCAAAGACATGTACTATATTCCTTAGAAATAGTTCCATCCTGAAGTTCTTTCTTTAGGTATTTGTTACTGCATCATTATGCTCAGGTCAAATATTACTATTTCAGCAAATGGGGAAATAAATGAAATTTTCATTAGCTGTGACATTCTCAAATTAATAGAACTGAAAGGTTTTTGTTCACTGGTCCTTTGTAATGTTCTCACTACTACTTAAATGGCATAAATTATTGAGACTAAACAGAAAAATGATTTCGTAGTTTCCTACAGTGAAATTAGGGCATATGCAATATTGTGGAATATCGCTGTTCTATAATGACTTTGTTCTGCAAGATAATGAAGTTCCCTGCAGGCTATGCCTGCTACAATGCCTACCAGACCAGACTTAACAATTCTATTTTATCCTTCGCAAACACGAGGAAATCTGCAGGTGCTGGAATTTCAAGCAACACACATAAAAGTTGCTGGTGAACGCAGCAGGCTTTTATGTGTGTTGCTATATTTATCCCTGGTTACTTACTGTTGATGGTGTGCGTCATCATTGGGGAAAGTCAGAAAAGTGATTGTGAACCTGTCAACTGTGACATGGTTACATCAGAATTCAACTATCATGTCCCATTTGAATATTTGGATTCTGCAGAATAATACGTGAATAGATTTTCATGGCATCTTACGTGAAGGGAAAGGGTACTATTTTGAGAATAATAATTTTTTAAAACCTCAGCATTTCAGGACCACAACTTATCTACTTTTGTTATGTAATATTTTTATTGATAGAGTAAGCAGTGTTGTTGTGTTTTTGAATCTTCCCTTTAATCTTCAGTTCTTTTTTTAGTCCAATTTACAATTTAACTTCCAGGGCATCTAGGCACGACTCAAGTAGCAGCAGTACTCTCAATGGATACAATTAAATATTCCCATACAGCTAAAAAGCACAACTGCTTCCAAGGTCAGTACAGCCAACAAAGATGTCTTAATGTGTTTAAATGAACTATAGCTGCTTAAAACTGATGGAAACAACACCGATGGTGGTTGGAAGTGCCCACGGAGGACACCTCGGAGGAAGCGTGGGTGTAGATCGGGGTTACAAGTGCGTTTAAGGAAAAGGGGTTTTAAACTCCCTATACCGACTACCTTGCTGGGAAACGTGCAGTTTCTGAATAAAACCGATGATTTCAGATCTAGCGTACTATTCCATGCCCTCACTTCTGGAAGCCTGATCACCTAGCTATACTTCTACTCCCTGAGTACAGGCAGAGATTGAAGAGGGACATTAGGACTGCGTCTGTTCTTTGTTTCACAGAATCCTGGTTAACCCCTCCATACCGGATGCAGCGATCCAGATCGACTGGTTTACTATACACTGACAGGATAGATCTATCGAGTCTCTCAAAGGCACAGGTGGAGGAGTATGCCTCAAGATCAACTCTTCTTGGTGCACAATATATCGGTGCTGTCCCAATTCTGCTCACCAGACCTGGACTATCTAGCAGTAAAGTGCCGTTCTTATTACCTACCACTGGAGTTCTCTGGGGTCATTTTGGTAGCAGATTACATTCCATCTCAGGCCAATGTCAAGCAGGCTTTAGGTTATCTGAGCAATGGGATCAACATGCATGAAACAGCGCACCCTAATGCCTTCACCATTGTTTTGGGAGATTTTAACCAGGCCAGTCTGAAAAAAATCACTAAACAACTACCATCAACAGATCACTTGCAATACCAGAGGAAACAACACACTGGAACATTGTTACACCACCATCAAGAATGCCTACTGTGCTACTCCACGCCCTCACTTCTGGAAGTCTGATCACCTAGCTGTACTTCTACTCCCCGAGTACAGGCAGAGATTGAAGGCTGCAGCACCAGCAGTGAGGACCAGGAAGGTACGGACAAGGGAAGCACAGGAGCGCCTACAGGACTGCTTTGAATCGGTGGACTGGACTGTATTCAGGGATTCATCTTCGAACCTGGATGAGTATGCTGCAGTTGTTACTGACTTCATTAAAACCTGTGTGGATGAGTGTGTGCCCAGAAAGACTTACTGTACATTCCCAAACCAAAAGCCGTGGATGAACCAGGAGGTACGTCGTCTGCTGAAGGCTAGATATGTGGTATTCAAGTCTGGCAACCCAGGCCTGTGCCAGAAAACTAGGTATGATTTGCGGAAGGCTATTTCAAAGGCGAAGAGACAATTTTAAACGAGGTTGGAGGTGACATCAGATGCATGGTAACTCTGGCAGGGTCTGCAAGACATGACTTCCTACAAAGCCAAACCCAATAGTATGAATGGCAGGGATACTTCACAACAGGATGAACTCAACACCTTCTATGCATACTTTGACAGGGAAACCACAACTATAGCTGTGAAGATCCCTGCTGCACTTGGTGACCCTGTGATCTCCATCTCAGAGGCCAATGTTAGGCTGTCTTTAAAGAGAGTGAACCCTCGCAAGGTGGAAGGTCCCAATGGAGTACCTGGTAAGGCTCTGAAACGGTCTCAAGGTCTCTGAGTATCTAACCTGGTCCCAACATATTGATGTAGTTATAAAGAAGGCAAGACAGCGGCTATACTTCATTAGAAGTTTGAATTGATTTGGCATGTCAATAAATACACTCAAAAACTTCTATAGTTGTACCGTGGAGAGCATTCTGACAGGCTGCATCACTGTCTGGTATGAAGGGACTACTGCACAGGACCGAAAAAAGCCACAGAAGGTTGTAAATCTAGTCAGCACCATCTTGGGTACTAGCCTACAAAGTATCCATGACATCTCAGCAGTGTCTCAGAAAGGCAGTGTCCATTATTAAGGACGACTAGCACCCGGGTCATGGCCTTTTCTCATGTTACCATCAGGAGGGAGGTACAGAAGCCTGAAGGCACACACTCAGTGATTCAGGAACAGCTCCTTCCCCTCCACCATCCGATTCCTAAATGGACATTGAATCTTTGGACAACACGTCACTTTTTTTTAAATATACAGTATTTCTGTTCTTGCATTTTTTTTATTCTATTCAATATATGTAATTGATTTACTTGTTTATTTATTATTATTTTATTTGTTATTATTTTTTTCTCTCTGCTAGATAATGTATTGCATTGAACTGCTGCTGCTAAGTTAACAAATTTCACGTCACATGCCAATGATAATAAACCTGATTCTGATTCTGAGCTTGTTCAGTGCAAGCGTCATTTTTATTGTTGTTTTTTTTCTTTTCATGTTAATGCCTTAATAGGTAAACCTTCTGTCATATGCATATTTGCACATTTCCCCATACCTATGCATTTCACTGGTAAAAGTGAAGTAAAGGCATCCATTAGTCTTGTGAGACCATGGATCTGTGCCTGGAAAGTCTTCACTCTCCAGGGCGCAGGCCTGGGCAAGGTTGTATGGAAGACCAGCAGCCCATGCTGCAAGTCTCCCCTCTCCACGACACTGATGTTGTCCAAGGGAAGGGCATTAGGACCCATACAGCTTGGCACCAGTGTTGTCACAGAGCACTGTGTGATTAAGTGCCTTGCTCAAGGACACAACACGTTGCCTCAGCTAGGGCTTGAACTTATGACCTTCAGATCACTAGTCAAATGCCTTAACCACTTGGCCACATGCCCACATGCATTTCTCTGGAACAGAGATTAAATTCTGTATTGCTCGAAAAACAATGAGCCGCTAACTTATGGCCACTCAACTGGGCACAGGTACGTCGTAGAGGTAACACAATTGGTAGAAATGTACATAATTCACAAACACCGACAGTGAGTTGGAGTTTCACTTTCGGATGCTGGTCTGACGTGATGATGTAACTATGTAAAGTGTTTTAGCATGCTTTGTGTTCAGGCTTTGGAGTTCAATAAAATGCTTTAAGGTTTTTCTGAAACATAAAACACCTCATGCTATTTTATTTGCAAAATGCTACATTGGTGACCCTGATGGTCTAGGAGGATTCCAGAGTTATTGAACTCCAACACAGTCGCCTTGAAACTGTCAGAGTTTTGGGAGCAAAATGCCATTGTTTGGTTTGTACAGGCTGAGGACCAACTCACACCGCAAGAAATCACCACCACCATTTTTTTAAAAACATGATAGCGTCACACATTAATTCCATGGCTGCAAGAGTGGTGAGTCTACTAGAACATCCAGCTGAACAGGATAAATACTGATAACAGAAAATTCACCTTTTACAGACATTCGGACTTTCAGAGTCTGAGCGCACGAAACAGTCACTCTACTTGCCCGGCCTCGGCGATGCTAGAGCTTCAGAGCGAATGTACCACATACTGTCTCTCCTCAGAAATCACCATCCTTGTTTTATTTTTGAAGAACTCTTCATTCAGCAAATGCCTGATCAAGTTTGCATAGCCCTCACTAATGTACCATAAAGGACTATAGGGAGCTTGTTAAAATGGCTGATAGTCTATACTCAGCCAGGCAGAGATGCATAATTCCACCTCATTTTCCAGCTTTGATAAGCCTGGTCAGCAAGGTCTCCCACATAAGCACGTGAAACAAACTATGCTTGGTCTGTTTTCTTACTGTGCTTGCTTTAGTACAAACACCTGGAAATGACGACCACCTTGCAGCTTGGACAGTGTCAGCGCATTGGGACATCAAAGGTCCATGAACACTGTAGTTTTCAGTGGCCAGGGTTGTTTACAGGTCATTATGGACATCCTTTCAGGGTGATGTTACCTTTCTGACACGGGTGAGTGTGCAGCCAGCAACACCTATTGATGAGAAGGCAAGGAGTGACAAAACTTCACTGCAGGCCACCAATGGAAGCCAGATCAAGACTTACAGGGCACAAAGGGACACTCTGCTTCAGTGGGCGACGTTACACATGGGACTATATCTTGGCTAAAGTGGCTGAACTTCTGCTCGGTGCAGATTTCCTGTGTTCCCAAGGACTGTTAGTCGATCTTAAGAACTGCTGGCTTGTGGATGTCAAGGACCTTGGGTCATTACCTTACTTCCCCAGTAAGTTCTCCAGAATGATTCTGTCAAGCACCTGCACCACCGCATGTGAGCTTACTCAACTGTTGGGTGAATTCCCAAACCTCACCAAGCCCTCATTCTCCACTACAGTCATAAAACATGGGGTCAAGCACCATATTTCTACAACTGACCCACCAGTCCACGCCCGCATATGTAGACTGGTCCCAAAAAAGCGATCAACCGCAAAGGCTGAGTTTGCCAACATTGAAAGACGTGGCATTATATGCCATCTGAATAGCCCCTGGGCTTTGTCCCTCCAAATGGTCTCTAAATCTGATGGTAATTGCTGCCCATGTGGTGATTACTGATGCATAGACAAGGTCCCACCGCAGATTGTTACCAGGTCTCACACGTTAGCTGGAAAGTTTATCTTTTCCAGTCCATTTAGTTAGGGGCTACCACCAGGTGCCTGTGTACTTGGAGGACATTTCCAAAATGGCTGTGATAACCCTGCTTGACCTCTTTTAGTTTCTGCGCATGCTGTTTGGACTGAAGAATGCAGCACAGACTTTACAATGCTGATGGACTTGAATGGACAAAACGATAATTGAATTCAAGCAGTCAATTGAGGGAAGGTTCCATCACCATTTTCTTTGGATACTTCTTCACCACCATTCACTATTCTGTGGCACAAGACCATGATTAATAGTCTTCTGTTAAATCATTTATTTCTGCTTTATTTCACTTCAGCAATATTAGTCGCAGTTCCTGTGGAAACTGCAGAAGCTAAATCCAACCCTCGATAAAAAGAAACTTGTGGAAACCCATCTCAGTAGACAATTTCATAAACAAGTAACTTCTGAGTTGTCTGGAAGCTGTTTCTGAAGATATTTTATGAAACTGCCTCTTAAGCATGAGTTTCCACTTTGGTAATCAAACTAAATTAAAAACAAAATTCTATTGAGATTTCAGTTAATTAAGAAGTAGAGTACTTAACTATAAAAATCCGCTTAGAATTTCCTTTTCATATACATTTAAATCAAACTAATAAATTACAAATTTAAATTATTATATTGGCAATAATTATGTCTATCTCTAATGCTGCAGTTCTAAATGAGACATTAACAACTCCTAATTTATATATTTTGAGGGAATAGAGTTAAAAAGCAACTTAAAAGAAGTTCTTTTTAAAGGTGTATATTTTAATAAATTTAATTAACCATATTCTTTTCTTATTATGATTCACAAGAATGCTATTCAGCCAATCAAGTCCTTACCAGCTTCAATGAGTATAGTACCATTAGTCCTATCCCTCCCCGTAATCCCTTGCATGTTACCCTCTCTCATTTGCCCATCTCTTCCCATTTGATTCTTTTTACCATTAACTAACATGAAGGTTAATTTAATCTAATTAACCTAATCACTGTATTGTTTTTTAAATGTTTAAGTATGCAATAAATATTCAGTTTTAAGTGAATGATTTAAATGATTTTTATTTTTGGAATGTTGGTTGTTCCCCTTTTAATGAGCAAACAAGCTAAAATCATTGAAGTGGTGGTTCAAAAGGCTAAGGTCTTTTAAAATGGTTAATCACTGTGTTCCATCACTTTAGAACAGTGTCAAATTCAGAATAATTTTTGCATAGTGAGGGCCACTTCAGAAGTTAAGTGTTGGTAATGATTATTATTTCATAGGGAAGGACCAACCTGTGTCCTTTCCAGCAATGCATGTTCCAATCATACTACAGTAGGCATTCGTCCTTATTACATTACAGGAGAGAGCGTCCATGACAGCTCTAAGCAGAACAATCTCATCAGTGGAGAATGTGCAAGGGACAGTACCTGAGATTAGGATTGAGCCCAGGCCTTAAAACAGTGGGGCAGCAGTGACCACTTCTGCACCGCCCCGGCACATTCAACATATTTCATTTAGTCCATCCCATCAGGGAATGAAGGATGTTGCCAAAATTTGAAAGCCAGATTCATATCTAATATATTTGTATTTCATCCACTCAAACTGAGTTACTTTGAAGGTGGAAACTTCACACAATTTGCTAATTTTCAATAAAGTATACTGTACATTATTGCAAAGCTAATGAGAGTGAATTTGCTGATAAACTTCCATTATGTGGAACATCCTTTGTGGTATGAACAACCAGGGAAGATAATAACAAATTGAACTTCTCATTGCAAATGTGCAGATCTGTGGGAGATGCTGGAATTATCATAACCATTTTGTCAAGGCTGCAAATATGTTATCTGAGTTTCTATGGTTCCCTGTAATTGATGTGCTCATATTTCATATTGCTTTTGTATCAGAGTGTTGGACTGTCCTTCAGAGAAAAATGAAAGAGGCCCATCTTATAAAAATTAAGAAGCAGAATTACTGGCTAAAATTTACTCCAATCATACTGAAGCCAAAATGACAGTAAGTGGCATTGGTGGTGAATCATTTTTTAAAAGCCAAGGGAATTGGGTGACATGGGTTTATTTAGTGAGAGTAAATAATTTGTGCTTTCAGAAGCTGTTTAAGGAAACCTAGCCTATGAAATTTATAAAAATGAACAAGCAATTAAATTCATAATAAAGTCACCAGACAGGTTGAAAAACGGCTAGATGTTTGGCAGCTAATGGCAGTATAACTGTGGAGGCGGGGTGTCATAGGGTGGTGGAGAAAAGCTCCCTTGGGAGGATAATGACTGGTGCAATTATTGGGTTTATTTGGAATTGGTAACTGTTAAAGTAATTTGAAGCACCCAGCATGCAATACTACAGCAGGGTATCCCTTTGACTGGAAGTTGGAAGAGAGGACTACCGGTCCTTGAAAGCATCCGGAAGATGATTGAAGTAGATCTTTACAAGTGTGGTGAAGTAAGTGAAATCTGGCGGTATGGAAAGGTACCTAATTTAGCTGATGAATTACTTGATTAGTATAATTAATTTGGATTCTCAGAAGCTGTTCGTGAAAGTCCTGCACAGGAGACTTTTAAAGTGGATTAACATTTATGGAAATAATTAGCACCTATAATTGGAATATTAACTCTAATTCCTCATCTGGGACTCTTGGCAAAAAGTGATGCAGGAAATACTGGGCTGGGGAATCCCAGGAATATTTTGCCTGATTTTCTTTCTGTTCTTTTAAAGGAGACTTGGCTTCCAGGCACCGACTTCACTCATGAAAACTGAAAGAACAATTTACATTTAGACATGAGACATAGGAGTAGGATTAGGCCATTTATGTTGTGTTTTTGAGGACCTCTCGGATTTCCTGAACATTTCATAGCCGCTAAGGTGTTTGTTATGTGGCATTCAGTTTATGCTCAGCAGCTTTCCATAAACTACTGGGTAATGGTAAACTGATCACTGAAGCAGTGCTAGCCACTCAAGTGATGATGTGCAGCAGTACAGCTAAGGCAGCCTGAAATCATCAGAATGGGACTGAAGTGTGTATCTCCATTGTGTTATAGATTCTTGCAAATAAAACTGCGCAAAGTATTTTGTTTCAGAAAATCCATAACACATTTTATTGAACTCCAAAACCTGAACACTAAGCATGCTAAAACACTTTACATAATTACGTCATCACATCAGACCAGCCTCTTAAAGTGTACCTCAACTCAATGTCGATGAGCCAGCTCTCTTGGGTTCCAGTTGACCTACATTCTGCCTCATTTGTTTTTGTCTGCCATGATGCACAGCAACATCCCCTTATGATCCCCTTGCGATGGTCCATTTCAACCAATCACATTACTCTACACAGGCCCTACCCCCCAGAGTTCACTAAAATTGGCATTGTGAGCCTGTCCGGAGCTTAGACAAGCGGCCCAGCTCGGGTCCTGTGTTCCATGGGTGGAGGAGCAGCAGGTGCCTTGATGTGTGCAGAAGAGTACTGGCACATTCCTGGTCATGTTGTGATGCCGGGGCATGGTAGCAGAATTCTCCAAATCTTTAAGGCAATCCAGCAAAATACATTCAGGTTTATCCCTCTTATTTGTGATAAAAGTCTTTTATTCCCATTCCAAAATGCAGAACGGACCA
Source organism: Mobula birostris (assembly GCF_030028105.1). NCBI lineage: Eukaryota > Metazoa > Chordata > Chondrichthyes > Myliobatiformes > Myliobatidae > Mobula > Mobula birostris. The sequence goes on along the minus strand of NC_092375.1, from coordinate 63,356,251 downwards.
TTGCAAGGGTTTCCTAAAGGGATGTTGGTGTGCATCATGGCAGATGAAAAGAAACGAGGTGGAATGTAGGTCAACAGGAACCCAAGAGAGCTGTACGCCATGATGGGAGGTAGGAAAGGTGCAAAGGAATTGAATTTACTGAGAGTGGAACACTGAGAGGCTAAACAGGCTGTCATGGTATTAGGAATAAATTCATATGGCAGCCGTAACGATGTCCAAAACCGACTTCGGCACGGACAACTGCAGATTCTCTTTTGTAGCTGTTCTGACCCCAACAGGAACCATGGGAGATGATCATGCCAACCCTCATTGGTTAGGGAACCTCTTGGAGCAGCCTTTAAGGAGCACAAAAACTGCTCACATAGGCCATTGTACTGCGGATGATACACCGTAGTATAATGTAGCCTAATGCTGAGGTTCTGGGCCATTGCTGACCAGAGGTCTGATATGATTTGGGGACTGCAGTCAGAGGAAATATCAGATGGGGTGCCAAACTGAGCAACCCAGGTGCAGATGAATGTCCAAGCAGTTCTGCAGCCGTTGTCGATGCTACAGGGATGACCTCAGGCTACCTGGTGTTACGGTCCAACATGGTTAAGAAGGTGCGTGAAACCATGGGAAGGGGGAAGAGGACCAACAAGGTCCACATTGAATGGTCAAATCGTCACTCAGGGACATCAAGAGGTGCCAATGGTGCCTGAACATGACAGCTAATTTTTGCCCGGCGGCACTCCACACAGTCTGCGGTCCAATCACGCACATCCTTTCGAAGGCTGTGCTACACAAACTAATGCACCCAGTTTCTGTGAGGCCTTCTGGTCCGGATGTGAGAGGACATGTATGAAGTCAAAAACAGTCCATCTCCAGTTTGTGGGCACGATGGAATGAGGGCAACCGGTTGAGAAACCCCAGCTCCCTCGAACTTAATGTCAGCCAGTTGCAGGCCCGTGGCTGCTGTCCGGCAAGCCTGGACCTCTGTAGCTTGGTTGACTGCCATGCTGGCATAGTCAACTTCTATGTGTATGGCCTCAAAGGCTCACCATGAGAGGCAATCGGGCATAGCATTATTTTTCCCCTTGATATGTTGTACATTTGTAAATCCATTGTGAACTCGGATATGTAGGCCAAGCGGCGTTGTTGCCATGCAGACCAAAGGTCTGATATTTTGGCCATCGCATGCATGAGGGTTTTGTGGCCAATGAATACTGTGAAATGTCAACCCTCTAGAAGAAAGCAAGAATGGTAGACAGCCAGATCGCACTTCAAGTTCATCATCATGCCTCAATTAGCAACTGATGTTTATTGGGAAAAGAGGTCTGTATTTAAATAATCAGAGGAAAATGGGATAAATCAGAGAATTGCAAACAAACTGTTCAACATAAATGCCCAATCAGAGCAGCTAGAAAATTGCAATTGGGAACATCAATCTTCTAAAAGAAATTAGGGTGGTTTTTACACAGCCTGTACATTGAACTACAAATGGTTTGGCTCCCAACAGCAGAGATGCATTCAGGTTAGACACATGGAAAATAGACACAGTCGCATCGCTGCAGTTACAGAGTGGAGGACAGGGAACAGGGTGCCCAGTTTGGGACCTTTTAATTCACATTCCCAAGCTGACTTTTGCAATTGGTGCTTCTGTCTTATTGGGAGTTAGAAATCAAGGTATTAAGTTGCCCATTGTTGCTCTGGCTTCTGTCAATGAGGAAGTATTGTGTCTGTGTGCATTAGTGATATCACAATGAGCATGAAAATCAACAAATAATGTTCATATGTTCTCCAATGAATGCCAGTGGTGTCCAGGTCCAATTATCAAGGGGTGGCCTTCCACTAGAAATGGACAAATCATGCTCAAAACAGCTTTCATGTAAGATCTGCATTCACAAAATAGATACAAACTTACACATCCATAATCATACCTGTACTTCCTTGTTCTGTAATTCATTACATATAGACAACCAGTCTTCACTAAAGACAAATTTATGCACTAATTCATGCAGTCTCATCATACAGAAACAGTTGTCCCACCCTGCAAAAACTCATTTCAGGGAGGTAGCACCACCATTTCAGGGAGGTAGCACCCCCCACCCCCCCGCAACCCCATATTCCACCCCCCCCCCACCGTCGACCTCCTAGCTTCAAGACTTGGCCTCATTACCTCTTTGTGCAATTGGATCCTCAATTTCCTCATTTGCAGACCCCAGTCAATACAGATTGGCAAGAGCATCTCCTCCACATTCTCCATTAGTGCAGGTCCACCACAATGCTGTGTGCTTAGCTGCCTTCTCTGCTTGCTTTCCATTTATGACTCTGTGGCTAAGCACAACTCCAATGCCATGTTCAAGTTTGCTGATGACACCACCATTGTAGACTGAATCAAAGGTGGTGACGAATCAGCATATAGGAGGGAGATTGAAAATCTGGCAGCGTGATGCCACAACAACAGCCGCTTACTCAAACAAGAGAAAATCTGCAGATGATAGAAATCCGAGCAACACACACAAAATGCTGGAGGAACTCAGTAGGCCAGGCAGCATCTATGGAAAAAAGTACAGTCAACGTTTCAGGCTGAGACCCTTCACCCCTTACTCAATGTCAGCAAGACCAATTCTCCTAATTGACTTCAGGAGAAGGAAACCAGAGGCCCACGAGCCAGTCCCCATGAGAGGATCAAAGGTGGATGGGGTCAGCAACTTTAAATTCCTCAGTGTTTTTATCTCGGAGCAGCTGTCCTGGGCCCATTATGGTAGAGCTCCTACTTCCTCAGCAGTTTCTGAAAATTCAGCGTGATATCTAAAATTTTGACAAACTTCTATAGATGAGTAGTGGAGAGTATAGTGACTGGCTGCATCAAAGTCTGGCATGGAGACACCAATGTCCTTGAGCAGAAAATCGCACAAGAAGTTGTGGACATAGCCCAGTTTATCATGGGTAAAGCCCTCCTCACCACTGAGCACATGTACACGAAACACTGTTGCAGGAAAGTAGCATCCATCATCAAGGACCCCGCCACCTAGGACGTGCTCTCTTCTCGCTGCTGCCGTCAGGAAGAAGGTACAGAAACCTCAGGACTCACACCACCAGGATCAGGGACAGTTATTACCGCTCAACCATCAGGCTCTTGAAACAAAGGGATAACTTACTCGACTTCACTTGCCCCAGCTTTGAAGTGTTCCCACAAAGTATCGACTCACTTTCAAGGCCACTTCATTTCATGTTCTCAATATTTATTGCTTATTTATTTTATTATTTCTTTCTTTTTGCATTTGCTCAGTTTGTTGCCTTTTGCACAATGAATGAACACACAATTTGGTGTGGTCTTTCATCAATTCTGTTATGCTTACTACTCTGTTATGGATTTATTGAATACACCTGCAAGAAAATGAACCTGGTGACATATATGTACATTGATAATAAATTTATAACTTTGAACTTTGAATCATTGCCTGTGACTGATTCAGCCAAAGAGGAAAACTAGATTGAATAACTTGTTTTTGAAAAGGCAGAATGCAAGCAAGCAGAAAAGAGGAAAAAAATCGATAGGTGGGCATCCAACAGCATTCCCATCTATGCCATGGTATCAGAGACAATCAAGTAATAGTTTTTATAAACCAAAAGATGCCAAAAACATATCATAGCAGTTAATAACACTGATCTTTCATTCTTGACTATTTCATTAATCATCCAATGGAACTATTGTCTTGAGGATGGTGCGACGAGCATAGCATTATTTCAACAATGTGCTGTGATTAAACCTTAACCGTAACTGATAGTGGCTGATGCACATTCCAGCATTGCATTCAATAAAGCAAGCTTCTTTGGCTTAAGTTACAATCCATAGAACACACTGAGATTTCACTCTATTCATGCAGGTGGTATACATCCTACAACTGTGATTCAATTTGAGCCACAGTTGAAATCCAGGAATTCTTTTGGCAGAGTATCATATTAGAAAACCCTCTTTATAACCAACCAGATGGAAGCTATCAAACTGATAGTCGTGTTCTTTAGTATCTTGCTTCTCAATTGTTGTACCAACCTAATCCGTCACATTTTCCACTTACTGCCAGAGTATAGAAACAGATTTCAATGGAAAGGAATTCAGGTAGTTTCTATTCTGGGCACCCAACCTGCAAAAACAATTTACCACTTCAGCAGAGTGTTGAACATGACTGCCAGTATCTTTTGGGTTCCGGCCCTATGTCTTGACATCTGTTAGGTTTTGTAATTCCAAAACATAAAAACTAATTAAAAGAAAAAAATTGAGCCAGGAGGTAACTCGTGTACATTTAATTTAGTTTTTACTTCAAATGTGCTCTGTGCATATGACGTGGTGGTGTGATGAATATGCCACTCATGTTCTTTTATAAAAAACTTGTAATGAACTATGAAAACAAGGAATGTTGAATCAAAGAATATATTTTCTATATGTATAATGGCACTCTGGAGGCCTGGTCAACAGACCGCCCAGCATTCCGAGAGGCCAGCAAGAGATATTGTTCTTGTGATAAAATGCATTTATGGGATTATGGTGGTAAGTTCCAGTTCATTTATTGTTACATTTTAGCTGAGGTTATACAGTTATTCGCTTGTGTGTTTGTGACTGTAAACGGGGTGTATAATAATCACCTGAATGTGTGGCTGAGGAGTTGGTGCAGGGAGCAGGGATTTAGATTCTTGGACCACTGGGATCTGTTTTGGGATAAGGATGAATTGTACAGAAGGGACGGGTTGCACCTTAACAGATGGGGGACCAGCATTCTGGCAGGCAGGTTTGCCATTGCTACACGGGTGTGTTTAAACTAAGTAGTGGAGGGGTGGGGAGGAGATGAACTGGAAATATAAGGGTGGAGTTAAAGGGAAAGAGAGAATAAGAAAAGTTAAGAAAGACAACAGAATTAACGGGGCAGAAAGCTCTGGAAGGGATCAGAGAGTATGGCCAAGTGCAATAGGAATCAATGTAAAGGGCGAGGGGTGTAATGGATTAACAGTATCATATATGACTGCACGAAGTATAACAAAATAAATTGGATGAACTTGAGGCTCAGTTGGAAATTGGCAACTATGATGTTGTAGGAATAACAGAGACATGGCTGCAAGAGGACCAGGGCTGGGAAATGAATATTCAAGGTCCTATCGAAAGGACAGACAGGTGGGCAGAGGGGGTGGGGTGGCTCTGTTGGTGAGGAATGATATTCAGTCCCTTGCAAGGGGTGACACAGAATCAGGCGACGTAGAGTCAGTATGGATAGAACTGAGAAATTGTAAGGGCAAAAAGACCCGAATGGGAGTTATCTACAGGCCCCCAAACAGTAGCTTGGATGTAGGGTGCAAGTTAAATCAAGAGTTAAAATTGACATGTTGCAAAAGTAATGCTACGGTTGTTATGGGGGATTTCAACATGCAGGTAGACTGGGAAAATCAGGTTGGTACTGGACCCCAAGAAAGGGAGTTTGTGGAGTGCCTCCAAGATAGATTCTCAGAGCAGCTTGTACTGGAGCCTACCAGGGAGAAGGCAATTCTAGATCTAGTATTGTGTAATGAACTGGATGTGATAAGGGAACTCGGGGTAAAGGAACCATTAGGAGGTAGTGACCATAATATGATAAGTTTTAATCTACAATTTGTGAGGGAGAAGGGAAAATCGGAAGTGTCAGTATTACAGTTGAACCAAGGGGATTATGGAGCCATGAGGGAGGAGCTGGCCAAAGTTGACTGTAAAGATACCCTAGCAGGGATGACAGTGGAACAAAAATGGCACTGATTTCTGGGAATAATACAGAAGGTGCAGGATCAGTTCATTCCAAAGAGGAAGAAAGATTCTAAGGGGAGTAAGGGGCGACCATGGCTGATGAGGGAAGCCAGGGACAATATGAAAATAAAAGGGAAAAAGTATAACATAGCAAAGATGAACAGGAAGCCAGAGGATTGGGAAACACATAGGATATTAGTGGGCAAAATTGGAGCATATGGTATTGGGGGTAGGGTACTGACATAGATAGAAAATTGGTTGGCAGACAGGAAACAAAGTGTAGGGATTAACGGGCCCCTTTCAAAATGGCAGGCAGTGACTAGTAGGGTATTGCAAGGCTCGGTGCTGGGACCACAGCTATTTACAGTATACACTAATGATTTAGATGAAGGGATTAAAAGTAACATTAGCGAATTTGCAGATGACACAAAGCTGGGTGGCAGTGCGAAATGTGAGGAGGATGTTATGAGAATGCAGGGTGACATGGACATGTTGGGTGAGTGGGCAGATGCAGTTTAATGTGGATTAATGTGAGGTTATCCACTTTGGTGGCAAGAACAGGAAAGCAGATTACTATCTGAATGGTATCAAGTTAAGAAATGGGGAAGTACAACGAGATCTAGGTGTTCATCAGTCACTGAAAGTAAGCATGCAGGTACAGCAGGCAGTGAAGAAAGCTAATGGTATGTTGGCCTTCATAACAAGGAGAACTGAGTGTAAGAACGAGGTCCTTCTGCAGTTGTACAGGGCCCTGGTGAGACCACACCTAGAGTATTGTGTGCAGTTTTGGTCTCCAAATTTAAGGAAGGACATTCTTGCTATTGAGGGAGTGCAGCGTAGGTTCACAAGGTTAATTCCCGGGATGGCAGGACTGTCATATGTTGAAAGGTTGGAGTGACTGGGCTTGTATACACTGGAATTTAGAAGGATGAGAGGGGATCTGATTAAAACATATAAAATTATTAAGGGATTGGACACGCTAGAGGCAGGAAACATGTTCCTGATGTTGGGGGAGTCCAGAACCAGAGGCCACAGTTTAAGAATAAGGGGTAGGCTATTTAGAACGGAGTTGAAGAAAAACATTTTTACCCAGAGAGTTGTGGATCTGTGGAATGCTCTGCCTCAGAAGGCAGTGGAGGCCAATTCTCTGGATGCTTTCAAGAAAGAGTTAGATAGGGCTCTTAAAGATAGTGGAGTCAGGGGATACGGGGAGAAGGCAGGAACAGGGTACTGATTGTGGATGATTAGCCACGATCACAGTGAATGGTAGTGCTGGCTTGAAGGGCCGAATGGCCTACTCCTGCACCTATTGTCTATTGTCACCTCCCCCGTCTGTATGTGACTGAGTGTGTTCTCCCCCCAGGTCTTAGCGCCTGGTGTGTTTTTATGCTTGCCGCAATAAAACCGGCAGTTGAGCTAAATGAGCTTCTCTCGTCTGTCATCGTGGACCGAATGCTCGCCACAAAACTTATACAATACACTATATAATAATTCTCTGCCTAAGCCCCAATAGAAGCTGGGGCCCGGGCAGAGAAGTTCCGATGCTCGTTCAACTGGCCTGGGTGCTATGTTGGCTTGCTCTGGGCGCCGAGCTGATTTGAAGAGATTGAGAGTGGCTCCAGGCTGAGCAGCGAAATCTGGGCCCGAAGCAAGCTGCTGAGCAGTGTGGTCTAGGCCCGAGGCCCCTCGCAGCAGCAGTGCCTGGGTCCTAGTGTGAGGTACAATGCGCTGTTTTGTCAATTTAAACGCCGGCCCAGATCAGAGGCGGGAGCCGATTTCACTCACTTTCCGTGATCTTCACTCCTCTCTCTAAGGCACCAGGGCCTTTAGCTATTCCATTGTTGGGTCAATTTAATACTGGCCCAGATATACTGAAAAGACTGGGTGTTGGCATGGGTGGCAAGAGCCAATTTTGCATGTTCTCCACAATGGCCATCTCCATGGTACTGAGGCTCTGCAGACTGGCCCTGGATCTTGATTCTTAATACAACTGCTACATGGACATCCACAGCATATTAAGTTGTCCCATTCAGCCCTAAAAATTTAATCGCTGTGGAGGCTTTCTGACTCTGGTGGGATAATACCTTTTCAGACAAGGGGGATCATTCTGCTTGGTAGGTGAAACTTCTGGCTGTGACACAATTTCAGGTTCTGGGGCTTTCTCCGTGATGGTTGTAGGAGTTGATTCCAGGACTGCAGGAAGTGGTTCTGACAGCTCTGGACACTTTTCTTTTCCTTTCTCCAAGATGCTCCATCAGCATTTCCATGATTAGTTGTCCTCTTGAATTTGAGATACAGAGCCCATCTCCAAGAAACCGAGCCCATCCCTGCATTTGTGCTGCTGCTGTTAATGGAACATCCTTGTGGATTGAAAATGGACACTCGTGGTTGGTGATCAGTTTTTGAAGATAAACTCTCTCCTGTACAAGTACTGGTTGAACCTTTTTACATCCCAGACCAGACTCAAACCTCTCTGTCAATTTCCACATAATTTTTCTCTACAGCAGTAAGGGAATACGATGCAAAGCCTATGAGTGTTCAGTTCCATCACTCATCACATGTGACAGGACTGCACCTATACCATAAGGCGAGGTGTCACAGGCAAGCTTCACTGGATGACGTGGATCATAATGTGTGAGGACAGTGTCTACCATCACCATTTCCTTTGCCTTTTGGAAAGCCACCTCACACTACTTTGTCCATTGCCATTTCTGCCCAAACTGCTGTAATATGTTTAGGAGTACAGCACAGTAGCCAGATTTGGCAGGAATCTGCTATAGTAATTGACAAATCCGAAAATAAACCACAAGTGTGACATGTTCTTTAGTCTTGGAGCATCCACCACAGCTTGAATTTTCTTAGCACACTTGTGTAAACCTTGTGCAACAATGGGGTGACCACAGTAAGTGATGCTTGGTTTAAAGACTTCACATTTGTTGCATTGTGCTCTGAGACCACAATCCTCTAATCTTTATAACACTGTCTTGAGATTTTGAGCATGTTCTTTGTCATCCTCACTGGCGACAATAATGTCATCCAGGTAACACTGAGTGCCTGGGCAGCCTTGTAGCACCTGGTTCATAGCTTTCTGCCAGAGGGAAGGTTCAGATGCTCCTCCAAAAATAAGCCAATTATAGCGATAAAGCCCTTCGCGAATGTTTATGGTGAGAAATGCTTTGGACTCTTTTTCCATTTCTATCTGTAGGTAGGCCTCAGCTAAGTTCACTTTGCTGAAGTGTTTCCCCCCAGAAAGGTGTGCAAAGAAATACTCTATCCTGGGTAGAAGGTACTGAGATATTTTTTGGAATCGGGTTGATAGTGATCTTAAGGTCATCATAGATCCTGACAGTCCTATTCACCTTTGCTATTTGCATTCTCCATGAGCTCCATTCAACCTTGGAAAGAATTCTTCAGCCTCCATGCAATCTAGCTCAATGGCTACTTTATCATGGATAGAATGAGGAACCAGACAGGCTTTGTAAGATTTGAGTGTGGCATTTTCATTAAATACTAGTTTACACTTGACATGTTATCCTTAAGGTCTGTTGTGACATCATCCAGTAACTTTCTTAATTCACTTTCAGTGGACTCTATTGGAGGGGATGTGTCATGCAAATGGTAAATTCATCTCTAATCAAGTTGTAGTTGTCTTAGCCAATCAGGGCCTCACAATTTTGATCCTCCTGTTTTCACTACATGCAAGCCCAATGTAATGAATGTCATTCCTACAGGAATTATCTTTTTTCCAGTATAAGTTCCTCGTTGGATATCAGCAGTATCTTTGAAAAGCTATTCAAGTTCCTTTTGTGGAATGACTGAAACAGCTGGGCCAGTGTCCAATTCCATTTTAATGAATTTGCTGTTCACTTCTGCTGTAAGCCATATTGCTTGTCTCTTGTAAATTTTCACATTGTAGATCTCAAGGTTACTCAGTCCTATGTCACGCTCATCATTATCAGCTTTTTCATCAATAGCATGCAGATTAGTGCTCTTTTTCAAGCTGCAACTTGACTTTGTATCTTTTTTCTTTCCCTATGCAGTTTATTTACTCTTGTCCACCCAACATGCCCTTTGTATGTGTCCTACTTTGTGACATTTTCTGCAAGTTTCACCTTTAATTCTGCCTTGGTATGATGTATTTGAGCCCCTGCCACAATGGTAGCACAATGTGTTCAGTCAGGCATGCTTCTATTTAGATACTGCAATTTTGTTCACACTCATTTTCATTTCTGACTGCAACTCAATTGTATCTCTGTTGGTTGTTTCTATTGATACAGCAATTTCAACTGCTGTTTTACATGTAACCATATAACCATATAACAATTACAGCATGAAAACAGGCTATCTCGGCCCTTCTAGTCCGTGCCGAACTCTTACCCTATCCTATTCCCACAGACCTGCACTCAGCCCATAACCCTCCATTCCTTTCCTGTCCATATATCTATCCAATTTAACTTTAAACGACAACATCGAACCTGCCTCAACCACTTCTGCTGGAAGCTCATTCCACACAGCTACCACTCTCTGAGTAAAGAAGTTCCCCCTCATGTTACCCCTAAACTTTTGTCCTCTGATTCTCAATCCATGCCCTCTTGTTTGAATCTTCCCCACTCTCAATGGAAAAAGTCTAACCATGTCAACTCTATCAATCCCCCTCATAATTTTAAACACCTCTATCAAGTCTCTCCTCTGTAAGTTGTGTTTCAATTAGAAGTAGTTTTTGAATGCTTTCTTATGAGTTTCCCCAAACTAAACAATCTCATAATTTAGCCCATTATTGAACTGACAATACTCAGATAATCACTTCAATTCAGGCTTGTAATGGACTCCCCTTACTTTTGATTCTGCTTATGAAACCTGAAGCATTCTGCAATCAAAAATGGTTTCAGTTCTAAACATGCCTGCATTACTTTTATGGTATCAGCAAAGCTCATTGCAGCTGGTTAGATTGGACCAGTTAAATTTCTAAACAAACGGTATGCCTTTAAACCCAATGCACTCAGCAAAACTGGCACTCACTTCTCATTAGCTATTTCATTTGCTTCAAAAGCTGTTCAATTTGTTCCATATGCAGCAGCCAGTTATCTTTTGTACAATCAACCTATCTTTCTGATGTAGCCAACCATTTCTATCTATTTTAATTTATTTTCATTTAATACATGGTACTCATTGTTTATGAACTCTTGAATTTGTCCATCTTCTGTCTTTTTTAACTCAACTGCCTCTGTCCCTTCCCCAGAAACATGTGGTCCCCTGTTTTTTTTTAAACTCAAATGTCTTGCTGCACTTAAAAAAAAATTCTAACATCTTACTATGCATTTTTTCCAACTCCTACATCTTACTGCACTTGCACAGGTAGGTAGTCATCTCAGGATCATTTCAAATTTCCTCATCACTACTGTTATGTTTTGTTAACTCCAAAAATAAATACTAATCAAAAGAAAGACATGGGGACGGGAGAGAACTCTTGTGTGTTTAGTTTCACTTTTACTTGAAATGTGGCTGTGCGTATGACATATGCCATTTACATACAATCTACAATGAACTATGTAAACAAAGAATGCTTAATCAAACAATATTTTCATTAGTACTCAAATATAAATACACAACATCCACCAGTGTCCATTACCAAATCTAAGGAAAATAAAATATTTACAGTATGTATATTTATTCCAGCAAAAAAAAATGCCTTCTAATTTCAAGATGCTTGCACCGGAGAAGATGCTGCTACAGATCTGTAGTAACTTAGTCTAAGTCCTTTTTAGTTATTTACTTAGTCGCGTATCCTATATGCTATCAATGGGGTTTTCAGGATTTGATCTTGCCAATTGGTAAAAACTGAGCTCTACCCAAATTTGACAAATTATAGAGTTAGATAGGTGCATGGCTCCAGAGGGCACAGCATCCATTATCGCATGTTTCCAACTGTTATAAGATCAAATTGTTTTTCCTTTTCTCCTCAGCTACAGTCAAGAAATGGAAGACAAGTAATGGGGAAGCTTGTACAAAGAAGCTTCTAAAGTTAGATTACGAAATTACATGTCAGTTAGTCTAATGATAGTGGCGGGCAAGTCACTGAATAAAAATAAAATACAGTGAGGTATAATGCATTTAGAGAGATCCCTGTTCATCAAGATTAGTCAGCATGAATTACGAAGGGAAGGCTGTGTCTAACTCATCTGGCTGAGTATGTTTTCAGAGGTCAGCAAGGAGGATAATGATGTTAACATGGAAATACTCATATGCTGTTTGATAAGATCTCACATGGTGGACTGGATCAGTACGGGAGAAGATCCAAGGCCAAGTGACAAGCTGGATTATCATCATCTCAGCAGCAAAATCAGAATATCATGGTCAACTGGAGGTTAAGTGGCCAGAAGGTGTAGGACTCCATAAGGCTCTACACTAGATTCATTGTATGTCAAACCATTTATAGCATATAGGATGCGTTACTAAGTGAGCTGATAATGCCAAGCCGAGCATCATGGTTGACAGCAGGAGGAAACATTTTCAGCTACAGAAGAATACCAATCAATACTTTTGAAGACAGGTGTTCTAGAGAAGTGCAGGGTGACAGATTTGTGGAGGGAAATGGAAGGATACCGAGAAGTGCAGATGGACTGAGCGATCAAGGAATACTGTACACCTCTATTGATTGTTAAAGGAGCAGGAGAGGTAAATAAGGTGGTTAAGGCCAGACAGCAGGCAAGCAAATGAATCCATTAGCACCTGTTTTTCAAGCATAAGTTGTGCATAAAAGCAATTTAAGCTGTGTTAGATCATTCACACAATTATTAGTAAGTGAACTCATGCTTAGTGGGAAATTGGCCTTTCACCCAAGTGCATCTAATGCTTTTCAGGCACTTAATGACTTCTCTACCAGCACACAACCTAACCCCCTCCCCTCCCCTCCCCCCCCCATTCAATGTTTGGAAATTTGGAACAAAGTTACTCTGTCACTGTTTTTTTGTCATTTTTATACCTTATTCTTCAGAATTGATTTTTGTGATCTCTCTTATTGATCCTCTTGCACCTCATAATTTCATGGGATTATATATTGCTCTGGGCTGTGGGTAGCACGTACTGGAATTCATTATGCAACTCCTAATATATTTAACCCCTCAGCAGCCATTCATGCCAGGGGAAAAGTTCCTTTAAAGTCTAATACACTTACCAGCTTGCACAGACAAAATAGCTTGGAGAGTTTCCTGCAGTTCCCATTTTCATCTTAAATCATCCTATTGCTGTTTTACATATTGTTTTTTTTGGGTGTGGAGTGATTTCTTTCCTTTGTTTAGGAATCTGCTTAAATTCAGCAGGTTGTCACATCTTATCTGAGGTTGTATGCTGCAGTAATGGTTGCATATAACCTCAAGTTCAGTTTCAGGTAGGAGGAACTTCAAAGAGGTACGCATATGAATTAATAGCTGTAAATCGATTGGCGAATTAGGCAGTTGGCAATGGCCAATAAAATGAAGCTAGGTTGCAGTGGTGTGGTTATAGAAGCAGTAGTAATTCCAATAAGGAAACCTGGCAAGGATCCGTCAAAACCCTCTAGCTACAGACCAATAGCACTAACATCAAATATATGTAAGCTAATGGAAAGGAGAACAGAAAGGTTATCGTATGAGTTTGAGAAGAGGGGAATACTGGTAAGTTATCAGATTTGTTTTAGGAAGGGAAGGAATTCCATGGAGTCAGTGATAAGGTTAGAGACTGAAATAAGAAAGGCCCAGGCAAATAAAGAATCAGTAGTTGCAGTGTTTTTTGACATAGAAAAAGCCTATAATATGACGTGGAAAGAAGGATTGTTAATTAAACTGCATAAGATGGGGGTTGGTGGGAGAGTTTTTAATTGGATTAAATATTTTTTGTTTGGTAGAAAAATTCAAGTTAGGATTGGGTCAGAATGATCAAATCAGTACATAGTGGAAAATGGCACACCTCAAGGTAGTGTGATTAGCCCGTTACTTTTCATCATTATGATCAATGATGTCTTCACAAAGGTACCAGTGGATATAGGTAGGTCACTGTTTGCAGATGATGGGGCCTTGTGGAAAAGAGGCAGGAACATGGAGCATATAATCAGGAAAATAAAAGGAGCAACTGATGAAGTGGTGGAGTGGGGTTATGATTGGGATGTAGATTTTCAGTAGAGAAAACTCAAACTGTATTTTTCACCAGGAAAAGAATTGAGGTAGGGAAGAAGTTAAGGATGTATGGGATTGAATTAGAAAGGGTTGGATCATTTAAATTTCTGGGAGTTATATTTGAGTCACGATTAACGTGGGCAGACCATATCAGGAAAGTTGAGGAGAAATGTAAAAAAGTAATAAATGTGATGAGATGTTTGACTGGTAGGGAATGGGGAGCAAGTTGTTCAGCATTGAAGAGAATGTATGCGGCTTTAGTAAGATCTGTGTTGGACTACAGAAATATAGCATATGGATCAGCAGCTAGGTCTCTTGTAAGGAAACTGGATGTGATTCAGGCTCAGGCTCAGGCTCAGGCTTTGAGTGTGTGCGATGGGGCTTTTAAAACATCACCAGTATCAGCCCTACAGGTAGAAGTGGGAATAATGCCTTTGGAACTAAGAAGGATGCAATTGATGGCAAACTACTGGGCTAATTTGCAGGGGCACAATGATTCTCACCCTGCAAAAGGAGTGTTGCATGAGTGCTGGGAAAATGGGAGGTTTCAGAGGAGTAAGTTTAGTCGGGTAGGGAATGATATTGCTAAAGAATGTGGAGTGTTTGATCTAAGGATAAGTCCTTCAGTAGTTTATCCGGTTGTAGCTCCATGGAAGATTGTATGGCCTGATATAGACTGGCATTTGTTAGAGGTAAAAAGGGAAGGAAAATATAAAACTGATTTGGTAAGTGTATTTAACTGTCATGGGATAGAAAAGTATAGTGATTATACTCAGGTTTATACGGATGGTGCTAAGGAACCTGAAAGAGGAGTGACAGGGTTTGGGGTGGCTATACCAGCAAAAAAAATTGGAATCAGCAGAAGAACATCTAATAAGTTAGGGGTGTATACAGTGGAGATGCTGGCAGTGTTGGTTGTGTTGCGATGGGTGGAGAAAGCTAGACAAGTCAAAGCATTGATATGCTCAGATTCATCCTCAGTTCTAGCAAGTTTTAAGGTCTTTTCACACAAACAGTCGGCAAGATGTACTTTATGAAGTCCTTCAGTCGGTCACAAGAATTGCAAATCAGGGAGGTCAGGTAAAATTTCTATGGGTTCCAGCACATGTAGGGGTGAAGGGGAATGGGGGGGGGATGAGTTGGCAAAGAGGGCGTTAAAGAAGGAAAATGTAGAAATACACATTAGTATTAGTAAAGCAGAGGTGAAGTGTGTAATCTGGGGAAAAAAAATCAACCAGGTATGGCAAGGAAGATGGGACAGGGAGGGGAAGGGGAGGCATTTATATCAAATACAAAAGAGTGTTGCAGGTACTAGGGTAGGTAGTGGATACAGAAAAGAGGAAACTGTGTGGACTAGGTTAAGGCTGGAGCACTGTGCATTAAACAAAACAGTGAAAATGATAGGGAAACACCAGACAGGATTGAGTGAGGAATGTCAGGAAGAGGAGTCAGTAGAGCATGTAGTTCTGAGTTGCAGGAAGTATGGGATACAGAGAGAGGTGATGAGAATTAATCTAAGGGAATTGGGGGTGCAGGAATTCACATTAAAAGGGTTGCTGGGCATGGGTGAGAGAGCACAGGTCAGGGTACTTTTAGCTTCCTTAAAGGATACAGGGTTTTTTTGTATGGGATATGATGGATAAGCAGGAATAGGGTACTAGGATGGCCAAAGATGGGAGGATAAAGTTTAGGGGTGTGTGTGTGTGTGTGTGTGTGTGTGTGTGTGTGTGTGTGTGTGTGTGTGTGTGTGTGTGTGTGTGTGTGTGTGTGTGTGTGTGTGTGTGTGTGTGAGAGAGACACTGAGAGACTGGGTGAAGGAATTTAGAATACAAGTCTATAGTACACTCCGGAGCAGAAGGTGGTGGTAATGCACCATTAAGCTGGGTGCCAACCACTGTAAAACAAGACAAAAAGTGGTGTAGTTATGGTAGAGTGTAATGCTTGGGCTTTGCTGAGAACCGGGGGAGGCCAAGGTGAGTTTCTGCTTTCTTTTCATATTGTATAGGTTAAAGCAAATGGAGCTCAGGATAGTGCTGTGCTCTTCTTGTGTAATGTGGAAAGTTAGGGGAATCTCCAGTATCCTTGATGACTACACCTGCATGAAGTATATCTGGCTCCTGTTCCCTACAGACTGTGTTTCGGAACTACTGAGGGGTTTCCACAGCAGTCAGGTCGTGATTAACACCCCCCCCACCCGAACAGAATCGCCAAAAACAATTTGTAGAAAGAAATCGTACACGCATGCCAAAGCACACATGCGCACTGGTGCCCACGCAAGGCTTCATGGTCATTGTATCATTGTATCTTTCTTGGGGTAAACCCAGCGTATTTGACTGCTACTCTTGTCCGTTGGCAACCCTACCGCCACCCCCCCCCCCCCGCCCACCCTGGTCAGCCGGTCCGCAAGAATATTGTCGATATGAAACCGGTCCGCAGTGCGAAAAAGGTTGGGGACTCCTGCTGTAATTCATTGAAAATGGTGTTGCAGTGTTATGGAGGAGTTGGGATGTTGTATTGAAGTTATACAAGATGTTGGTGAGGCCTAATTTGCAGTATTGTGACGAAAACTGCACATCTACCTACAGGAAACATATCAATAAGATTGAAAGCATGCAGAGAAAATTTACGTAGATGTTTCTGGGACTGGAGGACTTGAGTTGTAAGGAAATATTGAATTGGTTAAACTTTATTCCCTGGAATGTAGAAGACTGAGGGTAGATTTGTCAGGGGTATAGATAGGGTAAATACAAGCAGGCTTTTTCCACTGAGGTTGGATGAGAATATAACTGGAGATCAAGGGTTAAGAGTGGAAGCTGAAATATTTAAGGGGAATCTTCACTCAGCGCTGAGTATGGAACAAACTTCCAGCCCAAGTGGTGGATGTGATTTGGATTTCAATGTTTAAGAGTAATTTGGATAGGTACATGGATGGGAGGGATATGGAGGGTTGTGTTCTGTGTGCAGGTCGATGGGACTTAACAGCTTAAATGGATCATCATGGACTAGATAGGCCAAAGGACATGTTTCTGTTCTATAGTTTTATATGCCTCTATTTAAAACATATGGATTCCAGTTAATTGGACTATCATTAATCAGGACAGCTGCATATTTGCAACAATTCTTAAAAGAACAAAAATTGAGAAAATAGCTGGGATTGCCTTCATTTATTTAGGACTCTATGCACTTGGGGCAGGAGACTGTTGTTGTACTATTTCTAGTTCGTAACCGATGTGTGCAATTGTGGCCATTGTACTACAGGGCTTAAAGTGAATAGTTTTTAAATAGTATCAGTTGCTTGCACTGAAGAGCAGTGATTTTTGTCATTGATAGTGTGCAATAAGCAGTAAGACAATTCAGAACTATTTT
Organism: Mobula birostris; assembly: GCF_030028105.1. NCBI lineage: Eukaryota > Metazoa > Chordata > Chondrichthyes > Myliobatiformes > Myliobatidae > Mobula > Mobula birostris. The sequence goes on along the minus strand of NC_092375.1, from coordinate 63,338,983 downwards.
GCTTGCTGTGGTTACTGAAAGTACCACCCACTTCAAGCATGCATCAATTATACTGGTGTCTAAGAAGACTGTATTAACCTGCCTCAATGGCTATCATCCAATAGCACTTGCGTCCACAGTGAAGTGTTTTGAGAGGTTGGTGATGAAACAACTACTTGCATCTGCTTCAATTTGCCTACCTGCACAATTGGTCTACAATAGATGCCATTTCATTGGCTCTTCACTCAACCCTAGAACATCTGGACAGTAAAGATTCATATATTAATATGCTCTTTATTGACCGCAATTCATCATTCAGTATTATAATCCCCTCATAACTAATCCATAAGCCTCAATTCCTCCTTGTGCAATTGGATCCTCAAACTGCCTCACTTGCAGTTTGGATTATTAACAGCTCAATCACCATAGGGCTGTATGCTTAGCCTGCTGTTCTACTTGCTTTACACATGATTGTGTGGCAAAGCACAGCTCTGATGACATATTTGTCTGCTAGCAGCACCACTGTCATTAGCTCAATCAAAGCTGGTGATGAATCAGAATATAGGAGGGAGATTGTAAATCTGGCTGAATTATGTCACAATAACAACCCCTCTAATGTCAGCAGGACCACAGAGCTGATTATTGACTTCAGGAGGAGGAAACCAGAGGTCCATGAGTCAGTCCTCAAAAGGGAATCGGCAGCAGATAGGGCCACAACTTTAAATTCCTCAATATTATCACTTCAGAGAAGCTGACCTGGGCCCAGCAACCAAGTGAAATTATGGAGAAAGCACAGCAGTACCTCTACTTAGAGGTTTGCAATTCACCTTCTATAGACGTGTGGTGTAGAGTACATTGACTGGTTGGATCGCACCCTGGTATGGAAACACCAATAACCTTGAACGGAAAATCCTACAAAAAGTCGTGGTTATGGCCTAGTCTATCACAATCAAGCCCTCCCTATCATTGAGCACATCTACACAGAGTAATGTTGCAGGAAAGCAGCATCCAACATAAGGGACCCCTACCACCCAGGCCATGCTCTCGTCTCACTGCAGCCATCAGGAAGAAGGTACAGGAGCCTCAGGACTTGATTACCAGGTACAGGAACCTTTATTACCCCCTCACTCATCAGGCTCTTGAACCACAAACAAGAGAAAATCTGCAGGTGCTGGAAATCCAAGCAACACACACACAATTCTGGAGGAACTCAGCAGGCCAGGCAACATCAATGGGAAAAATAGTCAATGTTTCAGGCAGAGACCCTTTGGCAGGACTCTTGAACCAATGGAGATAACTTCACTCAACTTCACTTGCCCCATCACTGAACTGTTCCCACAACCTATGGACTCACTTTCAAGCACACTTCATCTTAAATTCCTGATATGTATTTTCTTTTGTAATTGCAGAGTTTGTCTTTTGCACTTTGGTTATTTCTGCCCAGTCTTTCATTGATTCTATTACGGTTCTTGGATTTACTGAGTATGCCTGAAAGAAAATGAAGCTGCTGTATATGGCGACATGTATGTACTTTGACAATTTGCATTGAACTTTTGAACTTTGAAATGACTCTAATTTTGCCTCAACTTCTGGCAACACCTCATTCAAAGAGCTCCAGCAGATGCATTGACAATCCAAAACCCCTGTCATGGTAAATAAAACTGAAGTCAAACTCTATCATGAACCCCAGTAGACAATGCTCTGTCCATCAGAAACCTCACTCCTTCACGAAATGGAGGTTTCAGAGGTAAAACTGCTTGCAGACTGGCAACACTTTCTAAAGGAGCACAGTTTCAAATACTGTGCTTCAACAGCAGGTAAAAGACTGTAAAGCTATCATACACTGCACTAAGTGCAATAGTGTCCAGTACATATCAGCACTTCATTCAGGGGCAGCACCTTAGGCTACTACTGGTTCCAGCACATCTGCAGTCGAGCTCTGTGGGGTGCCAGCTGAGCAACCATCAGATGTAGCTTCCTCCTCATGCAGAGGAAGATGAGAAAGACTTCCAAGGCAAATCCTTCTCCAAAATGTCTAACCAGCGTCTACCTGAAAGGACATCCTGAGCAAAAACAAAACAATGAAGGAAAGTCTTTTTGGATTATCAGAGCAATGTGTCATTGGCAACATCAACATTCTTTGACACTTTAAGTATAAAGGTTTTCTTTTCAGCATACACTCTAAAGACAGTCTGGAACATCAGAAGTTTCAGGAAGAAGAGCCAATAAATTTGGAGAGTCAGTAGTAGGGGAGGTCTGCTTACTCTTGCCAGCCCTCATTGAGAATGACCATATTTCCAACAACACTGAGTGTTGTGAGGGGACTGGGTATAGTGTACCTGTTTGCTGATGACACTAAACTGAGCGGAAAAGCAAATTGTGCAGAGGATACGGAGAGTCTGCAGAGAGAGATATAGATAGTTTAAGTGAGTGGGCAAGGGTCTGGCAGATGGAGTACAATGTTGGTAAATGTGAGGTCATCCACTTTGGAAGGGAAAATGGAAGATCAGATTATTTAAATGGTAAAAGATTGCAATATGCTGCTGTGAAGAGGGACTCGGGAGTGCTTGTGCACGAATCACAAAGGTTGGTTTGCAGCTGCAGCAGGCTATCAAGATGGCAAATAGAATGTTGGCCGCCTTTGCTAGAGGGATTGAACTTAAAAGCAGGGAGATTATGCTGCAACTGTACAAGGGTACTAGTGAGGCCGTGTCCGGGGTGCTGCATGCAGTTCTGGTTTCCTCGAGGAAGCATATACCGGCTTTGGAGGAGGTGCAGAGGTTGTTTGCCAGGTTGATTTTAGATGAAGGAGTTAGACTGTGGAGAGATGGAGTCGCCTGGGACTGTACTTAGGGGAATACAGAAGAATGAAAGAATCTAATAGAAGCATATAAAATTATGAAAGGGATAGATAAGATAGAGGCAGGAAAGTTATTTCCACTGGTAGGTGAGACTAGAACTAAGGGACATGGCCTCAAGAGTAAATTTAGGTTAGATGGGGAGGAGCTGCTTTTCCCAAAGAGTGGTGAATCTGTGGAATTCTGTCCAATGAAGCAGTGGAGGTACCTCATAAATATATTTAAGACAAGGTTGGCTAGATTATTGCATAGTAGGGGGAATTGAGGGTTATAGGGAAAAGGCAGGTAGGTGGTGATGAGTCCATGGTCAGCTCAGCCATGATCTTATTGAATAGTAGAGCAGGCTTGATCGGCCAGATGGCCTACTCCTGCTCTTATTTCTGTGTTTATTGTGCTAACAATGTTCAAATCCCAACCCTTGAAGCCGCATGTGTTCAATCACATATTAAGGCCATAGTAGATAAGGTGCCTCCACTTGACTCTTCTGCTGAGGTTCTCCTGTTGCTTGGTAGATACAGGATCCATGCACATAAGGCACATGATCAGCATAATAGTCAGCATGACCAACCTTGTAGCCAATTACGGGATCGGGACTAGGTCATAATGAATAAAGTCTGCCTTGATGGTGTTCATCAGCCCATTGTCTGCACATTTAAGACTAATGGGTGCCCATTCTGTAAGACAAGTCATTCAAACTCTGTGAGTAGAATCTGTATGAAAGAAAAGATTGTCGGTAAACAAAGCAACAAAGCACACTGATATATTTCTCTCTGTTCAACCAGATTTGGGCAAACTGGTGTTCTGTCATTCAGAATATGAATATAAGCTAGCACCTTCTTACAAAGATGAGGTCTTCCTTCAAATTGTGAACAAGGTTTTACAAAGAAAAATCACACAGTTGGGTAACTCCCCTTCCTTTTTGCGCTCCACAACAGCTTTCAAACAATCTAATCCCAAACCAGATTTCATTACTTCTCATTAGACATACCACAAGTGTGTTATCAAGAATGACATTTTTGAATTGAGAAAAGTTAGACTGCAGTAAGACTGTTTTCAAGACTAGTCTCTGAGGCTATCTCCTTTTGTCAAAGACTTAATGAGAACGATTTTTTTCTGTAGTTAAGTTTGACATGTTAAGGATGCCAGGCCAGGAGGGTTTTGGCCTCTGAAAGTGCAGTTCACTTTTCATGCAGTTCATTCTGCATGCAGTTCATTTTGCATGAACATCACTTCCTGCACATAAGCTATTGTATCATTCCTGCATCAGATAATTTGGATTTCAATTAGAAACACAATAGAAAGACATTGCCATCACTATTTGCCCTTGAAACAGCAATAGCTGAGTCTTAAATTTTGTTAATATCAGTAATCATTTAGTAGATATATTTAGAAGGATGTTTATTGCTTATTATTAATATACTGTGCCACAAGTTTACTCTTGTGTACATGCCACAGTTATGGAGTGTTGCATATGTGCATTACCTTGGTTAAAAGAGAGTAATTGACAGCATTAGTATATCCAGGCACGCAATGATTCCATGTTGAATTTAATGTGTATTTTACTTTCTGCAGTTTCACAAGTAAACTCTCACTTACAAAACCAACCCTGAAAGAAGCTCCTGTCTCGGGTGATTTATTTATTTATTTATTGAAAGAAGGTGTTCAACTCCCTGTATAGCTTATGTGTACACACACTGCAAGGGTGGTAGAATACCATTTAGCATATCAATAATTGGTGTGCTTATCATTTTTGAGTTTGCTGTATTCAGAAGTCAGCTTCACAGCATCGATAATAGGTAGCTGGTAACTGTCTCCAAGATGCTGTTTGGTCATTTGTGTTATCTGAGGAAATGTGTGTGTCAAGTCAAAGTAGCTGAAAACCATATAAATGTAGAGAGAAGTTCAGGCTTATTAGGAAATGGGGTTAAGTAACATCCAGAAGCTATGGAAGAAAGATGGGGTGAACTGAAATCCATTCCTCTGGTTTCACTTTCTGCAATGGACAACTTGTTCATTTGCAAATCTGTCTTTTATAGAAATAGTGCCTGAGTCTTGGAAATCCTTTGTGATTTGTTTTGGAAATTCTGAGCTTTAAATGCATTTAAAGTGTTAAATTTAAACATGCATCACTGTAAGTGAACTGCTTTAAATTACTTTGTTAGCTGGAGGTATCTCCTCTTCAATATGGAGAGGACTCACTGCTCAAATAGTGGTTATTGGCAGCTAAACTCACCATGGAGAATAAACAGTGAAGTGAACTAGTCTTTGAAGATTGGGTAGTTACAGTATCGTTTCCCTTTAGTGAAAGCACTCATGGCTATTTATATCCGATAGGGCTCGGTCTTTTGATGTTAGAAATTCATGGTCTGCAGACCCAACACCATCACACCCCATTGGGCAGAGGGTACAAAACCCTGACAGTGTGCTCCACCAGCTCTAGGACTGTGATCCCACTGTTAGCCAATTGAATGAGCCTCTTGTATGACAGGATGGACTCTCGACCCCAATTTACCTCGCCATATCCTTGCACCTTATTGTTTGCTGGCACTGCACTTTCTCTAACTTTAACATTATATTCTGCATTGTTACCGCCTTGATACACTAATGTAAAATGATCTGTATGGATGGCATGCAACACAAAGGATTTTCACTTTACCCTGGTATACATGGCAATAACAAAACTAATTACCAATTCATTCCTACTCCATGACCTTCATAGGTTAACCACAATGAGATATTGTCCCCATTCCATATGATCTTCTCTTGTCAAGTTAATTCATGGAACTCCTAAAAGCTTTCTAAAAGTTATCAACCACTGAAGTAAGACTCACCGGTCTATAATTTCCTGGGCTATTTCTAATCCCTTTCTTGAATAAGGGAACAACATCTGCAACCCTCTAATCCTCTGGAAACTCTCCCATCCCCATTGAGGCAAAGATCATCACCGGAGGCTCAGCCAATCTCCTCCCTCGCTTCCCACAGTAGCCTGGGGTATATCTCATCTGGTCCTGGAGACTTGTCCAACTTGATGCTTTCCAAAAGCTCCAGAATATCCTCTTTCTTAATGTCTATATGCTCAAGTTTTTCAGTCTGCTGTAAGTCATCCCTACAATTGCCAAGGTCGTTTTCCATAGTGAACACTGAAGCAAAGTATTCATTAAGTACCTCTGCTACATCCTCTGGTTCCGCACACACTTTTCTACTGTCATACTTGATTGGTCCTATTCTCTCATGTCTTATCCTTTTGCTCATCACATACTTGTAGAATGCCTTGGTTTTCCTTAATCCTGCTCGCCAAGGCCTTCTCATGGACTCTTTTGGCTCTCCTAATTTCATTCTTAAGCTCCTTCCTGCTAGCTTTATAATTTTCTAGATCTCTATCATTACCTAGTTTTGAACCTTTCATAAGCTTTTCTTTTCTTCTTGACTAGGTTTATAATTGCCTTTGTACACCATGGTTCCTGTACCCTACCATCCTTTCCATCTCATTGGAACGTACCTGTGCAGAATGCCACACAAATATCCCCTGATTGTTTGCCACATTTCTGCTGTACATTTCCTTCAGATTTGAGGATTCGCTTCCTGTTTTCCCACTAATTTAATCTTGTATTCTATCTTCCCTGATGAATTTTTAATCACTTCCAATCCTCAAGCTTGCTGCCTGTTAAAACAATGTTTTAACCTGTTTTCTTTCAAGTTAAAACATTCTCTTGAATTGTTTCAAGAAATTTTGGCTTTGCTCATTACATGCTTTTTTGAATGGGAGAATAAAACTACAGCTATGCATATCCCTGCAGCACCCAGCAACCCTGTGACCTGTCTGAGTCCATGGTCAGGCTGTCTTTCAAGAGGGTGAACACTCAAGGCAACAGGCCACGATGGAGTACCTGGTAGGGCTGTGAAAACATTTTCCAACCAACTAGCAGGGGTGTTAAGACATTTTCAATCTCATTGCTAGTCAGAAGTTCCTGCCTGCTTCAAAGCGGCAACAAGTATACCAGTACCCAAGAACAGCAGGGTGAGCTGCCTTAATGACTGACATCCAATGGCACTTGTATGTATGGTGATGAAGGGCTCTGAGAGGTTGGTTATGACTAGAATTAACTGCTACCTCAACAAGGACCTAGACCGACGGAAATTTGCCTGTCACCACAATGTGTCTACAGCAGACACAATCTCAATGGATCTTCACGCAGCCTTGGACCACCTGGACAACATAAGTACATATTAGGATGATGTTCATTGACTCCAACTCAGCACTTAACACAATCATTCCTGCAATTCTGATCAAAAAGCTCTGTACCTCTTTCTCTGTAACTAGATCCTCTACTTCCAAATTGGTAGACCACAATCTGTGTGGATTGGAAACAACATCTCCACCTCGCTGACAGTCTACACTGGCACACCCCGGATGTGCGCTTAGCCTACAGCTCTACTCTCTCTACACCTCTGACTGTGGGGCTAGGCACAGCTCAAATGTTATCCATAAATTTCCTGATGATACAACCATTGTTGGCAGAATGTTAGATGGTGGCAAGAGGGTGTACAGGAGTGAGATATACCAACTAGCTGAGTTGTGTCACAGCAACAACCTTGCACTCAACATCAGTAAGACCAAAGGAAGGGTAAGACAAGGGAATACCAGTCCGCAGGGATCAGAAGTGGAAAGAGAGTGAGTAATTTCAAGTTCCTAGGGATCAATATCTCCTGAGAATCTGACCTGGACTCAATACAATGATATGTCTACAGAGAAGGAATGACATGGCTATATTTCATTAGAAATTTGAGGAGATTTAGTATGTCACCAAAATCACTAATTTCTACAGATGTACCAAGGACAGCATTCTGACTGGTTGCATCAGTCTGGTATGGGTGGTGGTGGTGAGGGGAGAGGGGGGTGGCAACTGCACAGAACTGAAGTAAGCTGCAGAGAGTTGTAAACTTAGTCAGCTCCATCATGGGCACTATAGTATACAGAGCACTTTCGGGGAGTGATGCCCCACAAAAATGGCATCCATCATTAAGAACCTCCATCACCCAGATCATGGCCTCTTCTCATTGCTACCATCACGAATGAGGTACAGAAGCATGAAGGGGCACACACAAGATTCCGCAACAGCTTCTTTCCCCATCTACCATCTGATTTCTGAATGGACATTGACCCAAGAACACTACCTCACTACTTTTTATTTCCAATTTTGCACTACTTGTATTAAATAGTTAAAACTGAATTACAATAAGTATATTCAATTTGTCTCTGCATTGCATTGTTCTGCTGCAGCAAAACCAACACTTTTTTTTACATACTGTATGCCGGTGATATTAAACCTGATTCTGATTCATTTGGAAAGAATTATTGTTTCGTAGAGAGCCAAGAGCTGGGATATGCATTACTTTAGGCAATTCATATTTAAATGTAGCTCATTATCAACCAACAAGAAACAAGTATCAGAATTCACTTCTTTGAGTAGTATTCTAGTTGATCCAAGTTAACTTCACAAAGCAAAACCTAGTTGCACTCTCTATAGTTTGCAAGCAAATTGCACATTTTTAATGAGCTTTTAGATCTTGATCTATTAAATCAACGTATGGAGCTTTCACAAGTCCATATGGTAAACTTGTTCTTGAAACACATCTAATTAAATTACATCACTATTCTCCCACCATGGGCATCATTATTTGTATGCATAAAATTAACATGAGAAAGATCATGACTTTTTCCCCAAATGTCACCATTACCAAAGAACTATAAAAAGCCAATATGAGAAGAAGCATTTCACAAGGGCAACTCATTGCCACAATAGGCAGGTGGGAACACAATCATCCGCAGATTCCCTTTCAAATTGTACATAATCCTGACTTGGAAACATCACCATTCCTATATTGTCACCGGATCCAAATCTCAGAACTCTGCCCAACAGTAATGTAGGCTAACTCAGAGGGTTCTACGGGCCTTCTAAAGGGTGCCCAACCTGCCATTGACCAGAGACAGGCGATAACTGCTGCTTTACCAGTAAATCTGACATGTCACTTATTCATAAGTTTATAAATACTATATATGAAGGAGAAGCAACATTCATAGACAATGTGTTATTAACATGGAACTAAATTGTAATTGGGTGGCTGAATGGGAGCAATAAACTAGCACTACTCAGTAAACTTTAAGATTTGTTTTATGCAGATTTATGATAATGAAATCAAGATCAGAAACGACAGTCCTGTGGTAACTAAACTGCATAGTTTATACAGTATACTGAAATGTGAAAATCACTCATGACACCCAAGACAATTTTAATGCTAATTGTCCATTTTCCCTCTTTGGTTTGCATTAATGATCAATCACATTTTCCCTTACTGACAGCATTCTCTGATTTGGAACTAAATCTACTTGATTCTATTCTTGCCATTCTGATCACAACTGGAGCTCCTCAACAATTTCCTTTAATCTTGTCTCCTGTCTTCTGAGATCCCCCAGGATTTATTTGTATTCCTCTTATTTTGCTCATCAGCATTCTCTCTTGACTTTGTGTAGAGACTACCAGACAAATAATAATGGCATCTCAGAAACAATTCAATTAAAATAACTTAATTACCTTCATGTTATCTAGCTACCTGTCCAACATGCAATCTTGAATGAATCTTGACTTGCTCCATTGATTATGAAAGAAATAACATTTAAAAAATCTAAAGTAGAAATTTAAAAAAAAAACTACAGACAATGATGGAAACACTCAGTAACATCTGTGGAAAGACAACCAGAGATAATGTTTCAGGTCCAAGTCCCTACAGTAGAAATAGTTGCTCTGGGCAAGAGAAAGCAAGTTAATCAACAGCAGCAGAGAAGCTGGAGAGGGAGGAGAGAGCAAAGTGAAGATCTCCGATAAGGTGAGATCAAATCACTTGATGTTGAGTTCAGTAGCAGTGAAAACAGATTCTGCTTCTTTGTTACGTGTTCTTAATAGCAAGGCTGTGGGCCATGTCCACCAGGTCTGACTATATCAGGCAAAAAGGAAACAGGGAGATGAAAGCAAAGGCAATTCAAAATGATGACAGACAAAAATGGCCAGTACTGACAGTGAGATATCTCAAGATGTAAAGTGGACAGCCATTTCCCTTGTGATGGTATTGGGTTCACTGACCACAAATTTTTAAACTTGAATGAAGACCTTAAGCCTTATCTGATTATAATTAGCCACTGGTACCCTCACTAAAGGGAGATTATACTGTAATTCCCAATCTTCAAAGACTTGTTCACTTCCCTGTTTACTCCACAGCAAGTTTAGCTGCCAACACACACTCTTTGAGCAGTAGGTCAGTCCTCTCTCCCTACAGAGGAGCTAACAAATTCATTTAAAAGTTTATTTATTTTCAGTGATACACATTTAAGTTCAAACAATGTTCTCAAAACACAATTAGAATTCAAAGGATTTCAATCTTATCTAAGACTTCCAAATTACAACCCATTTCTAAAACACAATTTCCAGAACATGGGTACAATTTCCATAAAGCTAAAAATGATATTACACCCTCCCCCTCCCCGAGTTGCAGACGAACCCGTTATCCATCATAGGCAGAGGAATGGACTTTAGTGCAACACTGCTTTTCTTTTCATGCTGCTTGATATTCCTTACCCCCATTTATAATTAGTCTAAACTCCATTTTATTTATACAGCTTCATTTATACAGCTTCTTTGCCACTTGTGTAACTTCACACACTTGTAATACTCTTTCACATATATTAACACAAACTGTCTAAAAGCTCCTTGGAGACATAGAACCCAGCTACCCACAACTAGTGCAGTGAAGATAACTTCCCTCAGTACATAAACCTTGCAACTTATTAGTAGATCAATTATTAATGTGTCAAATTGTTGTTTCCATCTGGTCTGCAAGCTTTCTTGAAATGAGCAAGTTAGTCAGCATTGTCTACTTTGAAACAAGCCCAACTAAATAACCAATTGACTTGTACTGCATCACTTCAGCAGTCCAACCCACAGAATAAAGGTCAAATGCAGGTATGTTAAGTTATTATCAAATTATTATCAATGGACCAATTCACATTTCGTATTTCAATACCAGAGTCAGTATCATAGAAAACTACAGCACAGAAACAGGCCCTTTGGCCCATCTAAATTCATGCTGAACTATTTAAGCTGCCTAGTCCCATCGACCTGCACCCAGAACTCCCCTCTCCCGCAGAGTCACATCTGCCAGAAGTGCATACGGCTGGGCGATCTGGAAGACTGTGTAAGGAATCTGGAGCAGCAGCTGGATGACCTTCGACTCATAAGGGAGAATGAGGCAGTCATAGATGAGAGCTACAGGGAGGTAGTCACACCTAGGCTGTCGGAAGCAGGTCGTTGGGTGACAGTCAGAGGGGGGAAAGCGAAGGTGAGCAGACAGGTAGTGCAGAGCACCCCTGTAGCCATTCCCCTGAATAATAAGTTTACCGTCCTGGATACTGTTGGCGGGGAAGACCGACCAGGTGTGAGCCACGGTGGCAGGGCCTCCGGCACTGAGTCTGACCCGGTGGTGCAAAAGGGTGGGACAGAGAAGAGGACAGCTGTCGTCATTGGAGACTCTATAGTCAGGGGAGCAGACAGGAGATTTTGTGGACGTGAGAAGGACACCCGCATGGTTTGTTGCCTCCTGGGTGCCGGGGTCCGGGATGTCTCTGACCGGGTGCATGACATCCTGGTACGAGAGGGAAAGCAACCAGAAGTCGTGATACATGTTGGGACCAACGACATAGGCAGAAAGAGGGATGAGGTCCTGAAGTGTGAGTTTCGGGAACTAGGCAGAAGGCTGAAGAACAGGACCTCAAGGGTGACGTTCTCAGGATTGCTGCCACTGCTACGTGACAGTGATGGTAAGAATTGGAGGAGATGGCAGTTGAATGCGTGGCTGAGGAGTTGGTGCAGGGAGCAGGGTTTTAGATTTTTACATCATTGGGATCTCTTCTGGGGAAGGTGGGACCTGTACAGATTGGATGGGTTGCACCTGAACTCCAGGGGGAGCAATATCCTTGCAGGTAGGTTTGCTAGCATGGTTCGGGAGGGTTTAAACTAATTTGCGAGGGGGATGGGACCCGGAGCGATAGAGCAGTGAAAGAAGTGCATGGGGTAAAGCCAGATCTAACATACAGAGAGGCTTTGAGGAAAGAGAAGCAGAATAAACGGTGTAAAGACAGTAAGGCAGAAGGGCTGAAATGTGTGTACCTCAATGCAAGAAGCATCAAGAACAAAGGTGATGAACTGAGAGCTTGGATACATACATGGAATTATGATGTAGTGGCCATTACAGAGACTTGGCTGGCACCAGGGCAGGAATGGATTCTCAATATTCCTGGATTTCAGTGCTTTAAAAGGGATAGAGAGGGTGGAAAAAGGGGAGGAGGGGTGGCATTACTGGTCAGGGATACTACTACAGCTACAGAAAGGGTGGGGAATGTAGCAGGATCCACTTTTGAGTCAATATGGGTGGAAGTCAGAAACAGGAAGGGAGCAGTTACTCTACTGGGGGTATTCTATAGGCCCCCTGGTAGCAGCAGAGATACAGAGGAGCAGGTTGGGAGGCAGATTTTGGAAAGGTGCAAAAATAACAGGGTTGTTATCATGGGTGACTTTAACTTCCCTAATATTGATTGGCACCTGATTAGTTCCAAGGGTTTAGATGGGGCAGAGTTTGTTAAGTGTGTCCAGGATTGATACCTGTCACTGTATGTGGACAGGCCGACCAGGGGGAATGCCATACTAGATCTAGTACTAGGTAATGAACCGGGTCAGGTCACAAATCTCTCAGTGGGTGAGCATCTGGGGGACAATGACCACCACCCCCTGGCCTTTAGCATTATCATGGAAAAGGATAGAATCAAAGAGGACAAGAAATTTTTTAATTGGGGAAAGGCAAATTATGAGGCTATAAGGCTAGAACTTGCGGGTGTGAATTGGGATGATGTTTTTGCAGGGAAATGTACTATGGACATGTGGTCGATGTTTAGAGATCTCTTGCGGGATGTAAGGGATAAATTTGTCCCGGTGAGGAAGATAAAGAATGGTAGGGTGAAGGAACCATGGGTGACAAGTGAGGTGGAAAATTTAGTCAGGTGGAAGAAGGCAGCATACATGAGGTTTAGGAAGCAGGGATCAGATGGGTCTATTGAGGAATATAGGGAAGCAAGAAAGGTGCTTAAGAAGGGGCTGAGAAGAGCAAGAAGAGGGCATGAGAACGCCTTGGCGAGTAGGGTAAATGAAAACCCCAAGGCATTCTTCAATTATGTGAAGGAAAAAAGGATGACAGGAGTGAAGGTAGGACCGATTAGAGATAAAGGTGGGAAGATGTGCCTGGAGGCTGTGGAAGTGAGCGAGGTCCTCAATGAATACTTCTCTTCGGTATTCACCAATGAGAGGGAACTTGATGATGGTGAGGACAATATGAGTGAGGTTGATGTTCTGGAGCATGTTGATATTAAGGGAGAGGAGGTGTTGGAGTTGTTTAAATACATTAGGACAGATAAGTCCCTGGGGCCTGACGGAATATTCCCCAGGCTGCTCCACGAGGCGAGAGAAGAGATTGCTGAGCCTCTGGCTAGGATCTTTATGTCCTCGTTGTCCACGGGAATGGTACCGGAGGATTGGAGGGAGGCGAATGTTGTTCTCTTGTTCAAAAAAGGTAGTAGGGATAGTCCGGGTAATTATCTACCAGTGAGCCGTACGTCTGTGGTGGGAAAGCTGTTGGTAAAGATTCTTAGAGGTAGGATCTCTGGGCATTTAGAGAATCATGGTCTGATCAGGGACCGTCAGCATGGCTTTGTAAAGGGCAGATCGTGTCTAACAAGCCTGATAGCGTTCTTTGAGGAGGTGACCAGGCATATAGATGAGGGTAGTGCAGTGGATGTGATCTATATGGATTTTAGTAAGGCATTTGACAAGGTTCCACACGGTAGGCTTATTCAGAAAGTTAGAAGGCATGGGATCCAGGGAAGTTTGGCCAGGTGGATTCAGAATTGGTTTGCCTGCAGAAGGCAGAGGGTGGTGGTGGAGGGAGTACATTCAGATTGGAGGATTGTGACTAGTGGTGTCCCACAATGATCTGTTCTGGGACCTCTACTTTTCGTGATATTTATTAACGACCTGGATGTGAGGGTAGAAGGGTGGGTTGGCAAGTTTGCAGACGACACAAAGGTTGGTGGTGTTGTAGATAGTGCAGAGGATTGTCAAAGATTGCAGAGGGTCATTGATAGGATGCAGAAGTGGGCTGAGAAGTGGCAGATGGAGTTCAACCCAGAGAAGTGTGAGGTGGTACACTTTGGAAGGACAAACTCCAAGGCAGGGTACAAAGTAAATGGCAAGATACTTGGTAGTGTGGAGGAGCAGAGGGATCTCAGGGTACATGTCCACAGATCCCTGAAAGTTGCCTCACAGGTGGATAGGGTAGTTAAGAAAGCTTATGGAGCATTAGCTTTCATAAGTCGAGGGATAGAGTTTAAGAGTCGCGATGTAATGATGCAGCTCTATAATGATGCACACTTGGAGTACTGTGTCCAGTTCTGGTCACTTCACTATAGGAAGGATGTGGAAGCATTGGAAAGGGTACAGAGGAGATTTACCAGGATGCTGCCTGGTTTAGAAAGTATGCATTATGATCAGAGATTAAGGGAGCTAGGGCTTTACTCTTTGGAGAGAAGGTGGATGAGAGGAGACATGATAGAGATGTACAAGATAATAAGAGGAATAGATAGAGTGGATAGCCAGCGCCTCTTCCACAGGGCACCACTGCTCAATACAAGAGGACATGGCTTTAAGGCAAGGGGTGGGAAGGTCAAGGGGGATATTAGAGGTAGGTTTTTTACTCAGAGAGTGGTTGGTGCATGGAATGCACTGCCTGAGTCAGTGGTGGAGGCAGATTCACTAGTGAAGTTTAAGAGACTACTAGACAGGTACATGGAGGAATCTAAGGTGGGGGCTTATATGGGAGGCAGGATTTGAGGGTCGGCACAACATTGTGGGCCGAAGGGCCTGTACTGTGCTGTACTATTTTATGTTCTATGTTTAGACCACGGCCCTCCATACCCCTCACGGCCATAAAATGTACCGGACATATCCAAGTTTCTTTTAAATGTTAAAACCGACCCTGCATCCACCGCTTGTGATGACAGCTCATTCTACACTCTCACGACCCTCTGAGTGAAGAAGTTTCTCCTGCTATTCCCCTTAAACATTTCACCGTTCACACTCAGCCTATGACCTCTAGTTGTAGTCTCATCCAACCTCAGAGGAACATGCCTGCTTGCATTTACCATATCTGTACCCCTCATAATTTTGTATACCTCTATCAAATCTCCTCTCACTCTTCTATGTTCTAGGGAATAAAGTTCTAACCCATTCAATCTTTCCTTTATAACTCAGGTCCTCCAGTCCTGGCAACAACCTTATAAATTTTCTATGCACACTTTCCATCTTTCTTGCTTCTTTCCGGTAGGTGACTAAACTGCACACAATACTCCAAATTAGATCTCACCAATATCTTACAACTTCCACAAACATTTCAACTCCTGTACTTAGTACTTTGAGCTATGAAGGTCAATGTGCCAAAAGCTTTATTTACTACCTTCTCTAGCTGTGACACCACTTTTAGTGCATTACAGACCTATATTCCCAGATCTTTTTGTTCTACCACACTCCTCAGTGCCCTTCCAGTCACTGTGTAAGACCTCCCCTAGTTCATTCTCCCAAAGTGCCACAGCTCACATTAGTCAGCATTAAATTCCACCTGTTATTTTTTTTCAGCCCATTTTTCCAGCTGATCCAGATCCTGCTGCAAGCTTTGTTAGTCTTCCTCACTGTCCACTAGACCCTCAGTCCTTGTCATCTGCAAATTTGCTGATCCAGTTAACCACATTATCATCCAGATCATTGACATTGTTGACAAACAACAATGGACTCAGCACTGATCCCTGTAGCACTCCACTTGTCACAGGGCTCAATTAAGGGTCAACTATCTCCTGCAAAGCCAATGTCTAACCCAATTTAATACCTCATCTTGAATGCCAAGTGACTGAACCTTCTTGACCAACCTCCCATGTGAGACCTTGTCAAGTGCCCATGTAAGTAACATCCACTGCCTTGCCTTCAATTTTCCTGGTAAATTCCTCAAAATTAAAATCATCTATTGCCCCAACCTTGTGTTTCTTGCAATAATCTGTGATCTCTCTACAAATTTGTTCCTCTAAATGCTCCAAACTAACTGGATTATATTGCAGACCACCCAATAATGTGGTCATAACTTTCTTATTCATCAGTTCCTCTAATAGAGCCACAATAGATGAGCTCTCCAGCCTGTCCTGTCTAAGCACAGCCATGAGATTCCCTGACTGGTAATGTCATCCCGCCTCCTTTAACCCCTCCCCCTTTGTCACATCTAAAACAATGGAATCCCAGAATACTGAGCTCCCCGTCCTGCCCCTTCTGCAACCAAGTCGCATTAAGGCTATGATATCATAATCCCATGTGTTAATCTATGACCTGAGGTCATCTGCCTCTCCTACAATACTTCTTGCATGGAGATGTATGCATTTTAGAAGATTAGTCCCACCATTCTCTACCTTTTCATTCCTGACTATATATGTAGGCTTACCAACATCTTTCTCCACAATCACTCCACTATCTGCTCTGACGCCATTCCTTTGCAACTACACTTTAAACACCCCACCCGCAACAGTAGCTAATCTTCCAGCTACGATAGTAGTCCCCCTCCAGTTTAGGTATAAATTACCTCTTCTGTACAGGTCCCACCTTCCCTGAAAGAGAGCCCAATGATCCAAAAATCTGAAATCCTCCCTCCTTCACCAACTCCTTAGCCACGTGTTAAACTGTATGATCTTCTTATTTCTGGTCTTATTAGCAGGTGGCACAGGTAGCAATCCTGAGATCACAACCCTTTAAGGTTCTGTCCTTTAACTTAACATCTATCACCCTGAACTCAATTTGCAGAACCTCATCCCTCTTCCTTGCAAGTCACTGGTACCTATTTGGACCACAACCTCTGGCTGCTCACCGTCACACTTAAGAATGCTGAGGACTTGGTCAGAGTTGCCTGGTATCCTGGAGGCAACATACCACTTGGGAATTTCATTATCGTCCACAGAACCTCCTTTCTGTTCCCCAAACTAACAAATCCCCAAACACCAGAGATTGCCTCTTCCCTCCCCCTTCCCTTCTGAGCCACAGAGCCAGACTCAGTGCCAGAGACCTGACCGCTCACATTATAAACCATAGTTTCTGCTGAACCCATTGACAGCATTTCAATCACAATCTGCTATCCATTATTCATTATATAACTTGCAGTGCAATTTGCAAACATTTCTCCATTTGT